>NW_028322246.1:5405000-5592500 GCF_059928025.1 Delphinapterus leucas | reverse complement strand
CGGAACGGCATGCTGAGCCTTTGGTTAATTCCTCTTCCTGGTGGGAAATGAGCGTTAAATTTGCCCCTGCAGACACCTACAGCTAGTCTCTCATTGGTTCTCCCTATTCCTGTACATCTTGCGCAGAAATTGCAAACTGTGCCAAACAGGAGGTTAAAGGCACTGACTCTCCAAGTGGGGAGAGTGTTAGTAAAGGGTCTGGAATGGTGAACCCGAGTAAAAGGTGACGAAAACTGAGATTCATTTGAAAACGTTTTCCAGTCACACGGTGCACCATACTGTGGGTTTCCCATGCATGTTTTAGCTGAAGGAAGAATCCCTTAAACCTGGAGAGTTGGGACCCATGGAATGGGTACTATGCAGTATGACTACAAATGGTCTGCATTTGCTCATCGAACCTCATCCATGCTGTCAGCCCGAAGTGTCCAACCTTATGTCTCACTCAGCTCTGGGTGTAGATGAGGTAAATCCAGGTTGCATCACAAGCCCTGAATGAATTATTTAAGAATTGCTCTCTATTTCACTGTCATTTTTTTTGTTTTTGAAATTTATTTTGATAATGGGATTTAGCTGATTTTCACTGCTGCGTTTTTGTCACTGTACACACGCTTGATTCTCTTATGGAGACATATAAATCCATATGTATTAAGACTCTTACTCATCCTGTATATTCCTAGGCACTGAATATGGGGTGTTGAGTCCATTTCGTTGACCAGGAAGTAGGTTTTTTCTATTACATATTTGGCTTATGGAACGGTATCTGTGCTAATTTCAATCTCTGGTTTTATGCAGCACCCCAACTCTCCTTGATCCTTAAGCAAGCATAAGTTGGTTTTCTAAATTTGAGACCCCGTTCTCTTTTGTAATTCAGTTCATTTGTAGCCACGTTTACATTCCATGTATTAGTAATATCGTATGTCTTTGTCTTTTTGAATTATGTGACTTCAAATGATCATACGTAACTCCTCTGGGGTTGTTACAACTGGCCATGTTTCATTGATTTTCAGGCTGAGTAATATTCCACTCTACATAAGTGCCACACCTCTGTCCATTTTTTCCCTCCAGTGACATATAAATTATATCCTAATCGAGGATATATTAAACAGAGAGGCGGTAAACATTGGGGTGCCTGTGTCCTCTCGATTTTTCTTTTTCCCAAGATATACGTCCATGAGTGCAAGTGCCCTGTGCTCTGTAGCTCATTTTTTAGATGCTTTAGTAATCACAATACACTTTTCCAGAGTGACCGTTGGCAATATACATTTCCACTATAAGCCTCACAGGGCTCCCTTTTCTCCTTGCCCTGTCCTGCATTTCTGGTGTTTACACTTTATGAGGAAGGCTCTTCTGACTGATGCGAAGTGATATGTTTTGTAGTATTGATTTCCAGTGCCCACCTGTTTGGTTGGCTAAAAAAGTGTATGCCCTTTTCTTGAATATATACAGAAAAAGATGCATACACCCTTTTTGGCCAACTGCAATGTTGGCAATGTTCAGCCCCTTTTCTTGTGCTTAATGGCGAGTCCTTTCTACCTCATCCAATCCCTTTCCTGCCATTCTCCGTTGCTTACAAGTCCTTTTCTCTGACTTTCCTCAAGACATTTTTCAGTGATAGATATTTTCAACTCTGCAGTTTCGTGAATTTTAGTGTCCCTGAGTTCCATTTTTCAACTTGTGTTTATGGGAACTGGCCACAAAGCAGCGGGATTTCCTCAAGCCCTATTCTGTTTCCATGGGCAACCCTAGCCTTTGGTCAATTCGTCTTCCTGATTGGAAATTAGAGTGACATATGTCTGTCCGAAAACCTAGGACTTGTCTCTCATTGTTCCTCCTCCTTCTGCTTCATCCTTGGACAAATTCCAAACTGTGTGCAACAGGATGTTGACAGTGCTGACATCTCCAAGTGGGGAGACTGTTAGTAAAGACGCCGGAGTGGTGAACCCGAGCACCAGGAGATGAGGAGATGAGATGCCTTTTCCAAACTCTTCCCGATCAGACGATATACCATCCTCTGGGTGTGACAGGCATGTTTTAGCTGTAGGAAGTGTCCCGTTCATGTGAGGAGAACACCAGGGCTTTTTCAAAATCAGTGTCTCTCCGCTACCCAAACTGGGGAATTTTTTAAGCTACGGCTACACATATGTTCATTAAGGGCCTTGGGAAGTAGGCAGAGTCCAAACTTTAGATGATTGAAGTCTTCAGGGTCAGAAGCACTGACCACCGGCTTCCCTTAGGTTCCATTTTAACTGTCATTGATAGATGATGTCAATAAAAATATCTATTCTTTTTCAGATTATTTCCCCTTATAGGTTATTGCAAAATATTGAGTGTAGTTCCCTGTGCTATAGAGTAGTTCCTTGTTGACGATCTATTTTATACATAGCAGTGTGTATGTGTTAATCCCAAACTGTTAATTTATCCCTCCTCCCACCTTTCCACTTTGGTAATAATAAATTATAAGATTTTATACTTCTCAGAAATGGGGGAGCTGAATGAGAGGTATCATTTTCAATGGAAAAGCATTTAAAACAAGATTGAAGCTTTAACCAAGATTATTAGATGTACATCCTTGGAAAGAAATCACTTCGCTTCTCTAATATTGACCTGACAAATAAGACAAACCTTTTCACTGAACTTGCTTATAATAAAGTGATGGAAATATCAAATGGAAGTGTTAGAAACATCTTATTTTACCCGAGCCTTATACACTGTTCTATGTTAATTATAGTTTGGCTCACACATCTGTTCATTGAAGTTACAACGTTCTCAATTTCTGTTACTGATCCTCCAGAGTGGACCCCAACAAGTGTCCCCACGCCCAGTGTCATTGGAGCCAAAAGATCGAGACTGAGTTTGGTTCAGAAGCAAAGGAAACTTTATATTTTGATCAGAGAATGGAGAGGTGAGAGCATGTGCTACCCCGTGGGCTGTGGGCTGGGCTGCTGTGTAGAGATCCTGTCAGATTCAGTGGGAGGGAGGGGGCAGAGCTCTCGAGGGCCCTGTTGGCTGCAGCTCAGGCTCTATATCGCGGAGTCTGCACTGGGCCCCAGGACCTGATGTGTCGACCCAGCCATTCTGTACTAGGAAATCTGGTCTGAAGTGCCGGGTGTGGAACCTCTGTATGCGGGACCCTAGGAGCACATGAAATTAGACAAAGCACAAAGGATAAAAAAGGTTAGACTTTATTTTATTGCCCAGATTCTATTTTTATCTCCCAGGGATTTTTAATGGGCTTTGCCTGGGACAAACCCCTCTTCTGCCTTTTGTCCTCTTCCTCATTCTTGGAGTGCTGAGGGTGCAGACCCTTCTTCTGTAACTGCTGAGTGCTGAGTTAGGAGCCCTTATACCCGTGGGCGAGGGTCAGAACTTCTCCCCAGCAGCCTCTAGGTGACGTTGATTGTCCCCAGGCCTCCAGCCTCCCTGTTCATCTGCCTGAGCACGAGCATTGGAAGTGTTATAGATTCTAATGACCTTTAAGGGTCCGGGAAGGAAATGTGCAGTGACGCTGTGAGGTCCACTTTCACCCCGCCACACATTTGTTCAGACACTTTAGGCTGACCGTTTCTGCCAGCCTAGATGCTCTGACTAGTAGTCTGCACTTTCTTCAATTAGGCCTCTGAATTAACGTAAAAACAGCACCAGGTGTCAGGACCCTGCCTGCTCAACTCCCGGACCGTCCAGGGTCAGTTGTGATGAAGGACCATGATGGCCACTGAGTCAACAGCCTTTTGAAGTAAACAGGAGTCCAGCCGGTCTTACTGGTCACCATCATCACGGTGTCTGTAGGCTTTTCTATGGTGACAGCGTGATATACGGTTCCCCTGCCAAGATTATTACCTCCCCTCTGGGTGCAGTAAGTCCTGCAAGCAGTAGTCTACTCTTTTGTGACACACTCTTGTTGTTTTATGAGAGAAACTCCAGGTCAAGTGATGGTCACATGTGTCGTCATGGTGCCCCGTTGCCCCCGGATATCTCTCTGGAGGTTGGAGTAGGAGGGCTTCCTCACTGGAGGTCAGTGTGCCCACGGAGCAAACCCTGCAACTTCAGGGCATGGTTGGGGGTTAGGAACACCACGTGGGGTCCTTTTCCCTTAGGAGGGAGGTGGCCTTTTGAGCTGCTGATTTCCAGGTTTTTAGATACCGCCAGTATGTTGGCCAGATGTTGCAGTGGGCCAAGCCCCTTGGTGACTATAGTTTATCCTACCTGGATGGCATTCTTGCATTGTTCCATTTCAAGTGGTCCCAGGTTTTGCACTAATACTCCAATGGCAATTCACCTTTCACCAGGAATGTAAAGGTCAAAGGGTTTAGCTAAATTAGGGAGTTCCAGGGCAAGGGTCTGAATTGACTGCTCTTTCCATTCTTGAAAGGCCACTTCTGGATTCTATTCAAAAGGATCATCATCTTTTCCTTTCAGTGTTTCATATAGAGGCCCAGCTAGTAGACTGTAGTTAGGGATCCAGAAGCAGCAAACTCTGGCCTCCCCAGGAACCCCTAAGCTGTCTTCTAGTTTTAGAAAGGGGTAAGGCTGTAAATTGTTTCTTCCCTTTCCTGGGATGAGCTTCTCCGACCTTCTGTGAGAATGAAGCCCAGGCAGGTCACCGTAGTCTGTGATATTTGAGCTTTTTCTTGGACAACTTCTATCCTTTATTGGCTTGGTAGTTCAGAGGCCTCCTTAGTAGGGCTGGTGATCAGAATGTCGTCAGCATATTGAAGGAGTGTTTCCTTTTCCAGAGGTAGAACTTTTACGTCTTTAGCTAAGCTTTCCCCAAAGATGGTGTGGGAATTTTTGAACACTTGGGGCAAGACGGCCTGGATGTATTGTTTTAGTTGTATGTTGAGTCCTGCCACTTACAAGCCAAAATTTCTTGTGACTCTGGGACTAATGGCATACAAAAGAAGGCATCATTGAAGACTAATACAGAATACCGTCTCCTGGTGGTTGGTAGAATGACCAGCAGGGTGTAGGAATTAGGAACTACTGGAGGTATATACTCGGTGGCTTCACTGACGATCCTGACATCTTTACCAGGCCCCTGGCAGCCCATGGGGCTCTCGTGGTCAGGCCAATCTCAGGATATGGAGCTCACCTGGGCAGGTACCCCACCTCCACACCAGCCCATGGGGCTCTCATGGTCAGGCCCATCCCAGGATATGGGGTTCCCTGGGCAGGTCCCCTGCAGCCCATGGGGCTCTCGTGGTCAGCTCCCTCCCAGGATACAGAGCTACACTTGCAGGTACTGTGGCAGGGCAGGGCACACAGGAACCGTGCACATTGCCCTCATTGCAGAGCACTCTCAGCTCACCTGTCACTCAGATCTGACACAGAGCACCTCAGAGCAGGACTTGAACTAACAAATAGCAACTCCGACAGGTCTGTGACCCTGGGCATCACTCTGTACGGCCTGCCACCACCTGGTCTTCCAGAGACTTCCACTGCACCCGGGGCACCAGGCCTCTGTCTCCACCCACCACCCACCCCTCCTCTCCCTGACTCCTGGGGTCCTCTTATTAGGCCAGGGTTTTCTTGAAGCTGTCTCCCACTCATGGGCCAGATAAAATGATTAGAATACAAGCCAGAGCTGCAGCCCATTGTCTATCCTGACTCTCAAGAGCCCACACCTGTTCCTTGGACCTGGCCGATTCAGCAAGTTCCATTTTCTGCAACTGTGAGACCCTGAGGGGTGATGATTGGCTGACCTGGGCAGCCTGACCATGCCGGCCAGCCCTCCCCAGGTGTGCCTGTTTTGAGATCAATATAAACACCGCTCCAGGCAGCAAGAACCCCTGCAGCTGTGCCTGACGCCATTTTCTCTGCCCTGTCAGCAGTCTCGGGGCTGGGCTGGTGGGAGGGAGTGACAGGTCACGGCGTTGTGGGTGGCCCAGTGTGAGTGGGGCTCTGCTGGACTTTCTGCAGCAGTTGTCAAGATGCCACCTGCTAAAGAAGAGGATGTGTCACCCATACCTGGCGCTGGAATTTCTCCCTGGGCAGACGTGAGGAAGGAAGAAATCAGTGGGGGCCGGGACAGGAGGGGTATCTCAGGCAGGGAAATGGAAAGCTTCCAGAAGAGCACCCAGGGCCAGGACCATCCTGGCTGGCCTGCAGGCACCAAGTTGGCTGGCATGCAATCACTCGTGTGGCTCCATTGCCCTTCCTCTAGGCTTTCAAGTCCTTGAACATATTCAGGTGTTTTATCTGGGAAGGGTGGGAACATTTCAGCAGCAGCTGGCCTGGGGCTCGGACCACGTTTACTCACAGATGCCTCAGCACGGTCCCCCAGCTTTGCAATGAGGACGCTTGTTGCGTGGGGCCTGCTGGCTGTATGGGAGATGATTCCCCACCACTGACCAACTTCAGAATTGTTTACAACTGGAGCAAGTGTCCTGATACGGTTTTCCTCTGTGTAACTTGTGGATTCTGTTTGTTTTTTCTATTTTTCGTTTTTGGTTCAAGGTAGATTTCATTCCTCTTTTTTGCATTTACAAATATAAGCATAGAAATAATTTATTCATATAAATACATGTATGTGGAGGGAAGAATATTTTTTCTGTTTTACTTTTTAATTTTATTTTTTTTAATTTTTAATCTTATTTTTTATACAGCAGGTTCTTATTGGTTATCTATTTTATACATATAAATGTATACATGTCAATCCCAATCTCTCAACTCTTCACACCACCATCCCCCCAACAGCTTTCTGCCCTTGGTGCAGATTTCCTTTACAGGCTTGCTTGGTTGGCCATCAAGGGTGTATGCGTTTTTTCCTGAATATATTCAGGAAAAAATGCATACGCCCTTTTTGGCAAAGTGCATCATTGTCGACATTCTGCCTCATTTCCTATGCTTTAAGTGCAATTCCAGTCTACCCCCTGAAATAGTTTTCCTCAAATGCTGCCCCCCTTTCCAGTCCTCTTCGCAGACTTACTTCAATATATTTTTGGACGATAGCTGTCATTCATAACTCTGCAGGTTTGTGAATTAGAGTGCCCCTGAGCTCCTTTCTTCAACTCGCTTTCTTGTGAGCTGGCCGAAAACCGCAGGAATGCTTCAGGCGCTAATCTGTTTCTGGCAGGGCACGCTGACCCTTTGGTTAATTCCTCTTCCTGGTGGGAAATGGTCGTTACACTTGCCCGTGCAGGCACCTACAGCTAGTCTCTCATTGGTTCTCCCTATTCCTGTTCATCTTGCTCAGAAATTGCAAACTGTGCTGAACAGGATGTTAAAGGCATTGACTCTCCAGGTGGGGAGAGTGTTAGTAAAGCGTCTGGAATGGTGAACCCGAGTACCAGGGCACAAAAACTGAGATGCATTTGAAAACGTTTCGCAATCACATGGTGGAATATACTCTGCGTTTCTCATGCATGTTTTAGCTGAAGGAAGAATCCCTTAAACCTGGAGAGTTGGGACCCATGGAATGGGTACCATGCAGTATGCCTTCAAACGGTCTGCATTTGCTCACCGAGCCTCACCAATGGTATCAGCGCGAAGGGTCCAGCCTTATGTCTCACCCAGCTCTGGGTGTAGATGTGGTAAATCCAGGTTGCATCACAAGCCCTGAATGAATTATTTAAGAATTGCTCTCTATTTCACTGTCATTGTGTTTTGTTTTTGAAATTTTTTTTGATAAAGGAAGTTATCCGATTTTCACTGCTGCGTTTAGGCCACTGTACACACGCTTGATTCTCTTATGGAGACATATAAATCCATGGGTTTGAAGATTCTTACTAGTCAGGTGTATTCCTAGGCGTTGAATATAGGGTGTTTAGCCCATTTCGTTGAGCAAGGGGTAGGTCTTGACTATTACATATTTAACGTATGGAAAGGTATCTGTGCTAATTTCTATCTCTGGTTTTATGCAGCACCCCAACTCACCTTTCCCCTTAAGCAAGCATAAGTTGGTTTTCTAAATTTGAGACCCTGTTCTGTTTTGTAATTCAGTTCATGTGTAGCCAAGTTTACATTCGGTGTAGTAGTGATATCTTATGATGTTTCATTTTCTGTGTGACTTATTTCACTTAGAATCATCGTACCTAAATCCACTCATTATGCCCGACGGGCCTGATGACATAGATTTCATTGCTGAGTGATATTCCATTGTACGTATGTACCACAACTTCTTTATCCATTTTTCACATTCTGGGATATTTAAATTGTACCGTAGACGAGGTTCTTGTAAACAGAGCCGTCCGACACTTTGGGGTGGCTGTGTGTTTTTGATTTTAATTTCCCTAAGCTATAGGACCATAAGTGGAAGTGCCGTAGGCTCCGTAGCTTTGTTTTTTCGGTGTTCCGGGAAACACCATACACTTCTCCAGAGTGGCTGTTGGCAATTTACATCCCGCCCATCAGCATAACAAGGCTCCCTGTTCTCCATGGCCTGTGCTGCCTTTCTGGATTTTACACTTTTTTCAGATGGCCCTTTTGACCGGGGGGCAGTGAGACTTCATTGTAGTGCAGATTTCTTTTACATGCTTGCTTGGTTGGCCAAAAAGGGCGTATGCGTTTTTTCCTGAATATATTCAGGAAAAAACGCATACGCCCTTTTGGCCAAGTGCATCATTGTCGACGTTCTGCCTCTTTTCCTATGCTTTAATGCAATTCCAGTCTACCCCCTGAAATCGTTTTCCTGCAATTCTGCCCCGCTTTCAAGTCGTCTTCGCAGCCTTCCTTCAATATATTTTTGGACGATAGCTGTCATTTATAACTCTGCAGTTGTGTGAATCACAGTGCCCCTGAGCTCCTTTCTTCAAATCGCTTTCTTGTGAGCTTGCCGCAAACCCGCAGGATTGCTTCAGGCCCTAATATGGTTCCGGCACGGCATGCTGAGCCTTTGGTTAATTCCTCTTCCTGGTGGGAAATGAGCGTTAAATTTGCCCCTGCAGACACCTACAGCTAGTCTCTCATTGGTTCTACCTATTCCTGTTCATCATGTGCAGAAATTGCAAACTGTGCCAAACAGCAGGTTAAAGGCACTGACTCTCCAAGTGGGGAGAGTGTTAGTAAATGGTCTGGAATTGTGAACCCGAGTAAAAGGGGAGGAAAACTGAGATGCATTTGAAAACGTTTCCCGGTCACACAGTGCACCATACTGTGGGTTTCCCATGCATGTTTTAGCTGAAGGAAGAATCGCTTAAACCTGGAGAGTTGGGACCAATGGAATGGGAACCATGCAGTATGACTTCAAATTGTCTGCATTTGCTCAACGAACCTCACCAATGCTATCAGCCCGAAGTGTCCAACATTATGTCTCACTCAGCTCTGGGTGTAGATGAGGTAAATCCAGGTTGCATCACAAGCCCTGAATGAATTATTTAAGAATTGCTCTCTATTTCACTGTCATTGTGTTTTGTTTTTGTAATTCATTTTGATAATGGGATTTACCGGATTTTCTCTGCTGCCTTCATGCAGCTGTACACACGCTTGATTCTCTTATGGAGACATATAAATCCATGGGTTTGAAAATTCTTTCTAGTCAGGTGTATTCCTAGGCGTTGAATATAGGGTGTTTAGCCCATTTCGTTGAGCAAGGGGTAGGTCTTGACTATTACATATTTGACGTATGGAATGGTATCTGTGATAATTTCTATCTCTGGTTTTATGCAGCACCCAACTCACCTTTCCCCTTAAGCAAACATAAGTTGGTTTTCTAAATTTGAGACCCTGTTCTGTTTTGTAATTGAGTTCATGTGTAGCCAAGATTACATTCCGTGTATTAGTGATATCTTATGATGTTTCATTTTCTGTGTGACTTATTTCACTTAGAATCATCGTACATGAATCCACTCATTATGCCGCGATGGGCCTGATGACATAGATTTCATTGGAGAGTGATATTCTATTGCACATACGTACCACAACGTCTTTATCCATTTTTTGCTTTCTGCGATATTTAAATTGTACCGTAGACGAGGTTCTTGAAAACAGAGCCGTATGAAACTTTGGGGTGGCTGTGTGTTTTTGATTTTAATTTCCCTAAGCTATAGGACCATAAGTGGAAGTGCCGTAGGCTCCGTTGCTTTGTGTTTTAGGTGTTTCAGGAAACACCATACACTTCTCCAGAGTGCCTGTTGGCAATTAACATCACACCCATAAGCATAACAAGGCTCCCTGTTCTCCATGGCCTGTGCTGCCTTTCTGGATTATACACTTTTTCAGATGGACCTTTTGACCGGGGAGCAGTGAGACTTCATTGTAGTGCAGATTTCTTTAACATGCTTGCTTGGTTGGCCAAAAAGGACGTATACATTTTTTCCTGAATATATTCAGGAAAAAACGCATACGCCCTTTTTGGCCAAGTGCATCATTTTCGACGTTCTGCCTCTTTTCCTATACTTTAAATGCAATTGCAGTCTACCCCCTGAAATCGTTTTCCTGCAATTCTGCCCCGCTTTCAAGTCCTCTTCGCAGCCTTCCTTCAATATATTTTTTGACGATAGCTGTCATTTATAACTCTGCAGTTGTGTGAATTACAGTGCCCCTGAGCTCCTTTCTTCAAATCGCTTTCTTGTGAGCTGGCCGCAAACCCGCAGGATTGCTTCAGGCCCTAATATGGTTCCGGCACGGCATGCTGAGCCTTTGGTTAATTCCTCTTCCTGGTTGGAAATGAGCGTTAAATTTGCCCGTGCAGACACCTACAGCTAGTCTCTCATTGGTTCTCCCTATTCCTGTTCATCTTGCGCAGAAATTGCAAACTGTGCCAATCAGCAGGTTAAAGTCACTGACTCTCCAAGTGGGGAGAGTGTTAGTAAAGGATCTGGAATTGTGAACCCAAGTAAAAGGGGACAAAAACTGAGATGCATTTGAAAACGTTTCCCGGTCACACAGTGCACCATACTGTGGGTTTCCCATGCATGTTTTAGCTGAAGGAAGAATCGCTTAAACCTGGAGAGTTGGGACCCATGGAATGGGTACCATGTAGTATGACTTCAAATGGTCTGCATTTGCTCATCGAGCCTCACCAATGCTATCAGCCTGAAGTGTCCAACCTTATGTCTCACTCAGCTCTGGGTTTAGTTGAGGTAAATCCAGGTTGCATCACAAGCCCTGATTGAATTATTTAAGAATTGCTCTCTATTTCACTGTCATTGTGTTTTGTTTTTGTAATTCATTTTGATAATAGGGTTTATCGGATTTTTTCTGCTGCCTTCATGCAGCTGTACAGACGCTTAATTCTCTTATGGAGACATATAAATCTATGGGTTTGAATATTCTTACTAGTCAGGTGTATTGCTAGGCTTTGAATATAGGGTGTTTAGTCCATCTCGTTGAGAAAGTGTAGGTCTTGACTATTATATATTTGACATATGGAATGGTATCTGTGCTAATTTCTATATCTGGTTTTATACAGCACCCCAACTCACCTTTCCCCTTAAGCAAACATAAGTTCGTTTTCTAAATTTGAGACCCTGTTCTGTTTTGTAATTCTGTTCATGTGTAGCCAAGATTACATTCCGTATATTAGTGATATCTTATGATGTTTCATTTTCTGTGTGGCTTATTTCACTTAGAATCATCGTACCTGAATCCACTCATTATGCCGCGACGGGCCTGATGACATAGATTTCTTTGGAGATTGATATTCCATTGTACATACGTACCACCACTTCTTTATCCATTTTTTGCTTTCTGAGATATTTAACTTGTACCGTAGACGAGATTCTTGTAAACAGAGCCGTCTGAAACATTGGGGTGGCTGTGTGTTTCTGATTTTAATTTCCCTAAGCTATAGGACCATAAGTGGAAGTGCTGTAGGCTCCGTTGCTTTGTTTTTTAGGTGTTTGAGGAAACACCATACACTTCTCCAGAGTGGCTCTTGGCAATTTACATCCCGCCCATCAGCATAACAAGGCTCCCTATTCTCCATGGCCTGTGCTTCCTTTCTGAATTTTACACTTTTTTCAGATGGCCCTTTTGACCGGGGGGCAGTGAGACTTCACTGTAGTGCAGATTTCTTTAACATGCTTGCTTGGTTGGCCAAAAAGGGCATATGCGTTTTTTCCTGAATATATTCAGGAAAATACGTATACCCCCTTTTTGGCCAAGTGCATCACTGACGACGTTCTGCCTCTTTTCGTATGCTTTAAATGCAATTCCAGTCTACCCCCTGAAATCGTTTTCCTGCAATTCTGCCCTGCTTTCAAGTCCTCTTCGCAGCCTTCCTTCAATATATTTTTGGACGATAGCTGTCATTCATAACTCTGCAGGTTTGTGAATTACAGTGCCCCTGAGCTCCTTTCTTCAAATCGCTTTCTTGTGAGCTGGCCACAAACCCGGTGGATTGCTTCAGGCCCTAATCTGATTCCGGAACGGCATGCTGAGCCTTTGGTTAATTCCTCTTCCTGGTGGGAAATGAGCGTTAAATTTGCCCCTGCAGACACCTACAGCTAGTCTCTCATTGGTTCTCCCTATTCCTGTACATCTTGCGCAGAAATTGCAAACTGTGCCAAACAGGAGGTTAAAGGCACTGACTCTCCAAGTGGGGAGAGTGTTAGTAAAGGGTCTGGAATGGTGAACCCGAGTAAAAGGTGACGAAAACTGAGATTCATTTGAAAACGTTTTCCAGTCACACGGTGCACCATACTGTGGGTTTCCCATGCATGTTTTAGCTGAAGGAAGAATCCCTTAAACCTGGAGAGTTGGGACCCATGGAATGGGTACTATGCAGTATGACTACAAATGGTCTGCATTTGCTCATCGAACCTCATCCATGCTGTCAGCCCGAAGTGTCCAACCTTATGTCTCACTCAGCTCTGGGTGTAGATGAGGTAAATCCAGGTTGCATCACAAGCCCTGAATGAATTATTTAAGAATTGCTCTCTATTTCACTGTCATTTTTTTTGTTTTTGAAATTTATTTTGATAATGGGATTTAGCTGATTTTCACTGCTGCGTTTTTGTCACTGTACACACGCTTGATTCTCTTATGGAGACATATAAATCCATAGGTATTAAGACTCTTACTCATCCTGTATATTCCTAGGCACTGAATATGGGGTGTTGAGTCCATTTCGTTGACCAGGAAGTAGGTTTTTTCTATTACATATTTGGCTTATGGAACGGTATCTGTGCTAATTTCAATCTCTGGTTTTATGCAGCACCCCAACTCTCCTTGATCCTTAAGCAAGCATAAGTTGGTTTTCTAAATTTGAGACCCCGTTCTCTTTTGTAATTCAGTTCATTTGTAGCCACGTTTACATTCCATGTATTAGTAATATCGTATGTCTTTGTCTTTTTGAATTATGTGACTTCAAATGATCATACGTAACTCCACTGGGGTTGTTACAACTGGCCATGTTTCATTGATTTTCAGGCTGAGTAATATTCCACTCTACATAAGTGCCACACCTCTGTCCATTTTTTCCCTCCAGTGACATATAAATTATATCCTAATCGAGGATATATTAAACAGAGAGGCGGTAAACATTGGGGTGCCTGTGTCCTCTCGATTTTTCTTTTTCCCAAGATATACGTCCATGAGTGCAAGTGCCCTGTGCTCTGTAGCTCATTTTTTAGATGCTTTAGTAATCACAATACACTTTTCCAGAGTGACCGTTGGCAATATACATTTCCACTATAAGCCTCACAGGGCTCCCTTTTCTCCTTGCCCTGTCCTGCATTTCTGGTGTTTACACTTTATGAGGAAGGCTCTTCTGACTGATGCGAAGTGATATGTTTTGTAGTATTGATTTCCAGTGCCCACCTGTTTGGTTGGCTAAAAAAGTGTATGCCCTTTTCTTGAATATATACAGAAAAAGATGCATACACCCTTTTTGGCCAACTGCAATGTTGGCAATGTTCAGCCCCTTTTCTTGTGCTTAATGGCGAGTCCTTTCTACCTCATCCAATCCCTTTCCTGCCATTCTCCGTTGCTTACAAGTCCTTTTCTCTGACTTTCCTCAAGACATTTTTCAGTGATAGATATTTTCAACTCTGCAGTTTCGTGAATTTTAGTGTCCCTGAGTTCCATTTTTCAACTTGTGTTTATGGGAACTGGCCACAAAGCAGCGGGATTTCCTCAAGCCCTATTCTGTTTCCATGGGCAACCCTAGCCTTTGGTCAATTCGTCTTCCTGATTGGAAATTAGAGTGACATATGTCTGTCCGAAAACCTAGGACTTGTCTCTCATTGTTCCTCCTCCTTCTGCTTCATCCTTGGACAAATTCCAAACTGTGTGCAACAGGATGTTGACAGTGCTGACATCTCCAAGTGGGGAGACTGTTAGTAAAGACGCCGGAGTGGTGAACCCGAGCACCAGGAGATGAGGAGATGAGATGCCTTTTCCAAACTCTTCCCGATCAGACGATATACCATCCTCTGGGTGTGACAGGCATGTTTTAGCTGTAGGAAGTGTCCCGTTCATGTGAGGAGAACACCAGGGCTTTTTCAAAATCAGTGTCTCTCCGCTACCCAAACTGGGGAATTTTTTAAGCTACGGCTACACATATGTTCATTAAGGGCCTTGGGAAGTAGGCAGAGTCCAAACTTTAGATGATTGAAGTCTTCAGGGTCAGAAGCACTGACCACCGGCTTCCCTTAGGTTCCATTTTAACTGTCATTGATAGATGATGTCAATAAAAATATCTATTCTTTTTCAGATTATTTCCCCTTATAGGTTATTGCAAAATATTGAGTGTAGTTCCCTGTGCTATAGAGTAGTTCCTTGTTGACGATCTATTTTATACATAGCAGTGTGTATGTGTTAATCCCAAACTGTTAATTTATCCCTCCTCCCACCTTTCCACTTTGGTAATAATAAATTATAAGATTTTATACTTCTCAGAAATGGGGGAGCTGAATGAGAGGTATCATTTTCAATGGAAAAGCATTTAAAACAAGATTGAAGCTTTAACCAAGATTATTAGATGTACATCCTTGGAAAGAAATCACTTCGCTTCTCTAATATTGACCTGACAAATAAGACAAACCTTTTCACTGAACTTGCTTATAATAAAGTGATGGAAATATCAAATGGAAGTGTTAGAAACATCTTATTTTACCCGAGCCTTATACACTGTTCTATGTTAATTATAGTTTGGCTCACACATCTGTTCATTGAAGTTACAACGTTCTCAATTTCTGTTACTGATCCTCCAGAGTGGACCCCAACAAGTGTCCCCACGCCCAGTGTCATTGGAGCCAAAAGATCGAGACTGAGTTTGGTTCAGAAGCAAAGGAAACTTTATATTTTGATCAGAGAATGGAGAGGTGAGAGCATGTGCTACCCCGTGGGCTGTGGGCTGGGCTGCTGTGTAGAGATCCTGTCAGATTCAGTGGGAGGGAGGGGGCAGAGCTCTCGAGGGCCCTGTTGGCTGCAGCTCAGGCTCTATATCGCGGAGTCTGCACTGGGCCCCAGGACCTGATGTGTCGACCCAGCCATTCTGTACTAGGAAATCTGGTCTGAAGTGCCGGGTGTGGAACCTCTGTATGCGGGACCCTAGGAGCACATGAAATTAGACAAAGCACAAAGGATAAAAAAGGTTAGACTTTATTTTATTGCCCAGATTCTATTTTTATCTCCCAGGGATTTTTAATGGGCTTTGCCTGGGACAAACCCCTCTTCTGCCTTTTGTCCTCTTCCTCATTCTTGGAGTGCTGAGGGTGCAGACCCTTCTTCTGTAACTGCTGAGTGCTGAGTTAGGAGCCCTTATACCCGTGGGCGAGGGTCAGAACTTCTCCCCAGCAGCCTCTAGGTGACGTTGATTGTCCCCAGGCCTCCAGCCTCCCTGTTCATCTGCCTGAGCATGAGCATTGGAAGTGTTATAGATTCTAATGACCTTTAAGGGTCCGGGAAGGAAATGTGCAGTGACGCTGTGAGGTCCACTTTCACCCCGCCACACATTTGTTCAGACACTTTAGGCTGACCGTTTCTGCCAGCCTAGATGCTCTGACTAGTAGTCTGCACTTTCTTCAATTAGGCCTCTGAATTAACGTAAAAACAGCACCAGGTGTCAGGACCCTGCCTGCTCAACTCCCGGACCGTCCAGGGTCAGTTGTGATGAAGGACCATGATGGCCACTGAGTCAACAGCCTTTTGAAGTAAACAGGAGTCCAGCCGGTCTTACTGGTCACCATCATCACGGTGTCTGTAGGCTTTTCTATGGTGACAGCGTGATATACGGTTCCCCTGCCAAGATTATTACCTCCCCTCTGGGTGCAGTAAGTCCTGCAAGCAGTAGTCTACTCTTTTGTGACACACTCTTGTTGTTTTATGAGAGAAACTCCAGGTCAAGTGATGGTCACATGTGTCGTCATGGTGCCCCGTTGCCCCCGGATATCTCTCTGGAGGTTGGAGTAGGAGGGCTTCCTCACTGGAGGTCAGTGTGCCCACGGAGCAAACCCTGCAACTTCAGGGCATGGTTGGGGGTTAGGAACACCACGTGGGGTCCTTTTCCCTTAGGAGGGAGGTGGCCTTTTGAGCTGCTGATTTCCAGGTTTTTAGATACCGCCAGTATGTTGGCCAGATGTTGCAGTGGGCCAAGCCCCTTGGTGACTATAGTTTATCCTACCTGGATGGCATTCTTGCATTGTTCCATTTCAAGTGGTCCCAGGTTTTGCACTAATACTCCAATGGCAATTCACCTTTCACCAGGAATGTAAAGGTCAAAGGGTTTAGCTAAATTAGGGAGTTCCAGGGCAAGGGTCTGAATTGACTGCTCTTTCCATTCTTGAAAGGCCACTTCTGGATTCTATTCAAAAGGATCATCATCTTTTCCTTTCAGTGTTTCATATAGAGGCCCAGCTAGTAGACTGTAGTTAGGGATCCAGAAGCAGCAAACTCTGGCCTCCCCAGGAACCCCTAAGCTGTCTTCTAGTTTTAGAAAGGGGTAAGGCTGTAAATTGTTTCTTCCCTTTCCTGGGATGAGCTTCTCCGACCTTCTGTGAGAATGAAGCCCAGGCAGGTCACCGTAGTCTGTGATATTTGAGCTTTTTCTTGGACAACTTCTATCCTTTATTGGCTTGGTAGTTCAGAGGCCTCCTTAGTAGGGCTGGTGATCAGAATGTCGTCAGCATATTGAAGGAGTGTTTCCTTTTCCAGAGGTAGAACTTTTACGTCTTTAGCTAAGCTTTCCCCAAAGATGGTGTGGGAATTTTTGAACACTTGGGGCAAGACGGCCTGGATGTATTGTTTTAGTTGTATGTTGAGTCCTGCCACTTACAAGCCAAAATTTCTTGTGACTCTGGGACTAATGGCATACAAAAGAAGGCATCATTGAAGACTAATACAGAATACCGTCTCCTGGTGGTTGGTAGAATGACCAGCAGGGTGTAGGAATTAGGAACTACTGGAGGTATATACTCGGTGGCTTCACTGACGATCCTGACATCTTTACCAGGCCCCTGGCAGCCCATGGGGCTCTCGTGGTCAGGCCAATCTCAGGATATGGAGCTCACCTGGGCAGGTACCCCACCTCCACACCAGCCCATGGGGCTCTCATGGTCAGGCCCATCCCAGGATATGGGGTTCCCTGGGCAGGTCCCCTGCAGCCCATGGGGCTCTCGTGGTCAGCTCCCTCCCAGGATACAGAGCTACACTTGCAGGTACTGTGGCAGGGCAGGGCACACAGGAACCGTGCACATTGCCCTCATTGCAGAGCACTCTCAGCTCACCTGTCACTCAGATCTGACACAGAGCACCTCAGAGCAGGACTTGAACTAACAAATAGCAACTCCGACAGGTCTGTGACCCTGGGCATCACTCTGTACGGCCTGCCACCACCTGGTCTTCCAGAGACTTCCACTGCACCCGGGGCACCAGGCCTCTGTCTCCACCCACCACCCACCCCTCCTCTCCCTGACTCCTGGGGTCCTCTTATTAGGCCAGGGTTTTCTTGAAGCTGTCTCCCACTCATGGGCCAGATAAAATGATTAGAATACAAGCCAGAGCTGCAGCCCATTGTCTATCCTGACTCTCAAGAGCCCACACCTGTTCCTTGGACCTGGCCGATTCAGCAAGTTCCATTTTCTGCAACTGTGAGACCCTGAGGGGTGATGATTGGCTGACCTGGGCAGCCTGACCATGCCGGCCAGCCCTCCCCAGGTGTGCCTGTTTTGAGATCAATATAAACACCGCTCCAGGCAGCAAGAACCCCTGCAGCTGTGCCTGACGCCATTTTCTCTGCCCTGTCAGCAGTCTCGGGGCTGGGCTGGTGGGAGGGAGTGACAGGTCACGGCGTTGTGGGTGGCCCAGTGTGAGTGGGGCTCTGCTGGACTTTCTGCAGCAGTTGTCAAGATGCCACCTGCTAAAGAAGAGGATGTGTCACCCATACCTGGCGCTGGAATTTCTCCCTGGGCAGACGTGAGGAAGGAAGAAATCAGTGGGGGCCGGGACAGGAGGGGTATCTCAGGCAGGGAAATGGAAAGCTTCCAGAAGAGCACCCAGGGCCAGGACCATCCTGGCTGGCCTGCAGGCACCAAGTTGGCTGGCATGCAATCACTCGTGTGGCTCCATTGCCCTTCCTCTAGGCTTTCAAGTCCTTGAACATATTCAGGTGTTTTATCTGGGAAGGGTGGGAACATTTCAGCAGCAGCTGGCCTGGGGCTCGGACCACGTTTACTCACAGATGCCTCAGCACGGTCCCCCAGCTTTGCAATGAGGACGCTTGTTGCGTGGGGCCTGCTGGCTGTATGGGAGATGATTCCCCACCACTGACCAACTTCAGAATTGTTTACAACTGGAGCAAGTGTCCTGATACGGTTTTCCTCTGTGTAACTTGTGGATTCTGTTTGTTTTTTCTATTTTTCGTTTTTGGTTCAAGGTAGATTTCATTCCTCTTTTTTGCATTTACAAATATAAGCATAGAAATAATTTATTCATATAAATACATGTATGTGGAGGGAAGAATATTTTTTCTGTTTTACTTTTTAATTTTATTTTTTTTAATTTTTAATCTTATTTTTTATACAGCAGGTTCTTATTGGTTATCTATTTTATACATATAAATGTATACATGTCAATCCCAATCTCTCAACTCTTCACACCACCATCCCCCCAACAGCTTTCTGCCCTTGGTGCAGATTTCCTTTACAGGCTTGCTTGGTTGGCCATCAAGGGTGTATGCGTTTTTTCCTGAATATATTCAGGAAAAAATGCATACGCCCTTTTTGGCAAAGTGCATCATTGTCGACATTCTGCCTCATTTCCTATGCTTTAAGTGCAATTCCAGTCTACCCCCTGAAATAGTTTTCCTCAAATGCTGCCCCCCTTTCCAGTCCTCTTCGCAGACTTACTTCAATATATTTTTGGACGATAGCTGTCATTCATAACTCTGCAGGTTTGTGAATTAGAGTGCCCCTGAGCTCCTTTCTTCAACTCGCTTTCTTGTGAGCTGGCCGAAAACCGCAGGAATGCTTCAGGCGCTAATCTGTTTCTGGCAGGGCACGCTGACCCTTTGGTTAATTCCTCTTCCTGGTGGGAAATGGTCGTTACACTTGCCCGTGCAGGCACCTACAGCTAGTCTCTCATTGGTTCTCCCTATTCCTGTTCATCTTGCTCAGAAATTGCAAACTGTGCTGAACAGGATGTTAAAGGCATTGACTCTCCAGGTGGGGAGAGTGTTAGTAAAGCGTCTGGAATGGTGAACCCGAGTACCAGGGCACAAAAACTGAGATGCATTTGAAAACGTTTCGCAATCACATGGTGGAATATACTCTGCGTTTCTCATGCATGTTTTAGCTGAAGGAAGAATCCCTTAAACCTGGAGAGTTGGGACCCATGGAATGGGTACCATGCAGTATGCCTTCAAACGGTCTGCATTTGCTCACCGAGCCTCACCAATGGTATCAGCGCGAAGGGTCCAGCCTTATGTCTCACCCAGCTCTGGGTGTAGATGTGGTAAATCCAGGTTGCATCACAAGCCCTGAATGAATTATTTAAGAATTGCTCTCTATTTCACTGTCATTGTGTTTTGTTTTTGAAATTTTTTTTGATAAAGGAAGTTATCCGATTTTCACTGCTGCGTTTAGGCCACTGTACACACGCTTGATTCTCTTATGGAGACATATAAATCCATGGGTTTGAAGATTCTTACTAGTCAGGTGTATTCCTAGGCGTTGAATATAGGGTGTTTAGCCCATTTCGTTGAGCAAGGGGTAGGTCTTGACTATTACATATTTAACGTATGGAAAGGTATCTGTGCTAATTTCTATCTCTGGTTTTATGCAGCACCCCAACTCACCTTTCCCCTTAAGCAAGCATAAGTTGGTTTTCTAAATTTGAGACCCTGTTCTGTTTTGTAATTCAGTTCATGTGTAGCCAAGTTTACATTCGGTGTAGTAGTGATATCTTATGATGTTTCATTTTCTGTGTGACTTATTTCACTTAGAATCATCGTACCTAAATCCACTCATTATGCCCGACGGGCCTGATGACATAGATTTCATTGCTGAGTGATATTCCATTGTACGTATGTACCACAACTTCTTTATCCATTTTTCACATTCTGGGATATTTAAATTGTACCGTAGACGAGGTTCTTGTAAACAGAGCCGTCCGACACTTTGGGGTGGCTGTGTGTTTTTGATTTTAATTTCCCTAAGCTATAGGACCATAAGTGGAAGTGCCGTAGGCTCCGTAGCTTTGTTTTTTCGGTGTTCCGGGAAACACCATACACTTCTCCAGAGTGGCTGTTGGCAATTTACATCCCGCCCATCAGCATAACAAGGCTCCCTGTTCTCCATGGCCTGTGCTGCCTTTCTGGATTTTACACTTTTTTCAGATGGCCCTTTTGACCGGGGGGCAGTGAGACTTCATTGTAGTGCAGATTTCTTTTACATGCTTGCTTGGTTGGCCAAAAAGGGCGTATGCGTTTTTTCCTGAATATATTCAGGAAAAAACGCATACGCCCTTTTGGCCAAGTGCATCATTGTCGACGTTCTGCCTCTTTTCCTATGCTTTAATGCAATTCCAGTCTACCCCCTGAAATCGTTTTCCTGCAATTCTGCCCCGCTTTCAAGTCGTCTTCGCAGCCTTCCTTCAATATATTTTTGGACGATAGCTGTCATTTATAACTCTGCAGTTGTGTGAATCACAGTGCCCCTGAGCTCCTTTCTTCAAATCGCTTTCTTGTGAGCTTGCCGCAAACCCGCAGGATTGCTTCAGGCCCTAATATGGTTCCGGCACGGCATGCTGAGCCTTTGGTTAATTCCTCTTCCTGGTGGGAAATGAGCGTTAAATTTGCCCCTGCAGACACCTACAGCTAGTCTCTCATTGGTTCTACCTATTCCTGTTCATCATGTGCAGAAATTGCAAACTGTGCCAAACAGCAGGTTAAAGGCACTGACTCTCCAAGTGGGGAGAGTGTTAGTAAATGGTCTGGAATTGTGAACCCGAGTAAAAGGGGAGGAAAACTGAGATGCATTTGAAAACGTTTCCCGGTCACACAGTGCACCATACTGTGGGTTTCCCATGCATGTTTTAGCTGAAGGAAGAATCGCTTAAACCTGGAGAGTTGGGACCAATGGAATGGGAACCATGCAGTATGACTTCAAATTGTCTGCATTTGCTCAACGAACCTCACCAATGCTATCAGCCCGAAGTGTCCAACATTATGTCTCACTCAGCTCTGGGTGTAGATGAGGTAAATCCAGGTTGCATCACAAGCCCTGAATGAATTATTTAAGAATTGCTCTCTATTTCACTGTCATTGTGTTTTGTTTTTGTAATTCATTTTGATAATGGGATTTACCGGATTTTCTCTGCTGCCTTCATGCAGCTGTACACACGCTTGATTCTCTTATGGAGACATATAAATCCATGGGTTTGAAAATTCTTTCTAGTCAGGTGTATTCCTAGGCGTTGAATATAGGGTGTTTAGCCCATTTCGTTGAGCAAGGGGTAGGTCTTGACTATTACATATTTGACGTATGGAATGGTATCTGTGATAATTTCTATCTCTGGTTTTATGCAGCACCCAACTCACCTTTCCCCTTAAGCAAACATAAGTTGGTTTTCTAAATTTGAGACCCTGTTCTGTTTTGTAATTGAGTTCATGTGTAGCCAAGATTACATTCCGTGTATTAGTGATATCTTATGATGTTTCATTTTCTGTGTGACTTATTTCACTTAGAATCATCGTACATGAATCCACTCATTATGCCGCGATGGGCCTGATGACATAGATTTCATTGGAGAGTGATATTCTATTGCACATACGTACCACAACGTCTTTATCCATTTTTTGCTTTCTGCGATATTTAAATTGTACCGTAGACGAGGTTCTTGAAAACAGAGCCGTATGAAACTTTGGGGTGGCTGTGTGTTTTTGATTTTAATTTCCCTAAGCTATAGGACCATAAGTGGAAGTGCCGTAGGCTCCGTTGCTTTGTGTTTTAGGTGTTTCAGGAAACACCATACACTTCTCCAGAGTGCCTGTTGGCAATTAACATCACACCCATAAGCATAACAAGGCTCCCTGTTCTCCATGGCCTGTGCTGCCTTTCTGGATTATACACTTTTTCAGATGGACCTTTTGACCGGGGAGCAGTGAGACTTCATTGTAGTGCAGATTTCTTTAACATGCTTGCTTGGTTGGCCAAAAAGGACGTATACATTTTTTCCTGAATATATTCAGGAAAAAACGCATACGCCCTTTTTGGCCAAGTGCATCATTTTCGACGTTCTGCCTCTTTTCCTATACTTTAAATGCAATTGCAGTCTACCCCCTGAAATCGTTTTCCTGCAATTCTGCCCCGCTTTCAAGTCCTCTTCGCAGCCTTCCTTCAATATATTTTTTGACGATAGCTGTCATTTATAACTCTGCAGTTGTGTGAATTACAGTGCCCCTGAGCTCCTTTCTTCAAATCGCTTTCTTGTGAGCTGGCCGCAAACCCGCAGGATTGCTTCAGGCCCTAATATGGTTCCGGCACGGCATGCTGAGCCTTTGGTTAATTCCTCTTCCTGGTTGGAAATGAGCGTTAAATTTGCCCGTGCAGACACCTACAGCTAGTCTCTCATTGGTTCTCCCTATTCCTGTTCATCTTGCGCAGAAATTGCAAACTGTGCCAATCAGCAGGTTAAAGTCACTGACTCTCCAAGTGGGGAGAGTGTTAGTAAAGGATCTGGAATTGTGAACCCAAGTAAAAGGGGACAAAAACTGAGATGCATTTGAAAACGTTTCCCGGTCACACAGTGCACCATACTGTGGGTTTCCCATGCATGTTTTAGCTGAAGGAAGAATCGCTTAAACCTGGAGAGTTGGGACCCATGGAATGGGTACCATGTAGTATGACTTCAAATGGTCTGCATTTGCTCATCGAGCCTCACCAATGCTATCAGCCTGAAGTGTCCAACCTTATGTCTCACTCAGCTCTGGGTTTAGTTGAGGTAAATCCAGGTTGCATCACAAGCCCTGATTGAATTATTTAAGAATTGCTCTCTATTTCACTGTCATTGTGTTTTGTTTTTGTAATTCATTTTGATAATAGGGTTTATCGGATTTTTTCTGCTGCCTTCATGCAGCTGTACAGACGCTTAATTCTCTTATGGAGACATATAAATCTATGGGTTTGAATATTCTTACTAGTCAGGTGTATTGCTAGGCTTTGAATATAGGGTGTTTAGTCCATCTCGTTGAGAAAGTGTAGGTCTTGACTATTATATATTTGACATATGGAATGGTATCTGTGCTAATTTCTATATCTGGTTTTATACAGCACCCCAACTCACCTTTCCCCTTAAGCAAACATAAGTTCGTTTTCTAAATTTGAGACCCTGTTCTGTTTTGTAATTCTGTTCATGTGTAGCCAAGATTACATTCCGTATATTAGTGATATCTTATGATGTTTCATTTTCTGTGTGGCTTATTTCACTTAGAATCATCGTACCTGAATCCACTCATTATGCCGCGACGGGCCTGATGACATAGATTTCTTTGGAGATTGATATTCCATTGTACATACGTACCACCACTTCTTTATCCATTTTTTGCTTTCTGAGATATTTAACTTGTACCGTAGACGAGATTCTTGTAAACAGAGCCGTCTGAAACATTGGGGTGGCTGTGTGTTTCTGATTTTAATTTCCCTAAGCTATAGGACCATAAGTGGAAGTGCTGTAGGCTCCGTTGCTTTGTTTTTTAGGTGTTTGAGGAAACACCATACACTTCTCCAGAGTGGCTCTTGGCAATTTACATCCCGCCCATCAGCATAACAAGGCTCCCTATTCTCCATGGCCTGTGCTTCCTTTCTGAATTTTACACTTTTTTCAGATGGCCCTTTTGACCGGGGGGCAGTGAGACTTCACTGTAGTGCAGATTTCTTTAACATGCTTGCTTGGTTGGCCAAAAAGGGCATATGCGTTTTTTCCTGAATATATTCAGGAAAATACGTATACCCCCTTTTTGGCCAAGTGCATCACTGACGACGTTCTGCCTCTTTTCGTATGCTTTAAATGCAATTCCAGTCTACCCCCTGAAATCGTTTTCCTGCAATTCTGCCCTGCTTTCAAGTCCTCTTCGCAGCCTTCCTTCAATATATTTTTGGACGATAGCTGTCATTCATAACTCTGCAGGTTTGTGAATTACAGTGCCCCTGAGCTCCTTTCTTCAAATCGCTTTCTTGTGAGCTGGCCACAAACCCGGTGGATTGCTTCAGGCCCTAATCTGATTCCGGAACGGCATGCTGAGCCTTTGGTTAATTCCTCTTCCTGGTGGGAAATGAGCGTTAAATTTGCCCCTGCAGACACCTACAGCTAGTCTCTCATTGGTTCTCCCTATTCCTGTACATCTTGCGCAGAAATTGCAAACTGTGCCAAACAGGAGGTTAAAGGCACTGACTCTCCAAGTGGGGAGAGTGTTAGTAAAGGGTCTGGAATGGTGAACCCGAGTAAAAGGTGACGAAAACTGAGATTCATTTGAAAACGTTTTCCAGTCACACGGTGCACCATACTGTGGGTTTCCCATGCATGTTTTAGCTGAAGGAAGAATCCCTTAAACCTGGAGAGTTGGGACCCATGGAATGGGTACTATGCAGTATGACTACAAATGGTCTGCATTTGCTCATCGAACCTCATCCATGCTGTCAGCCCGAAGTGTCCAACCTTATGTCTCACTCAGCTCTGGGTGTAGATGAGGTAAATCCAGGTTGCATCACAAGCCCTGAATGAATTATTTAAGAATTGCTCTCTATTTCACTGTCATTTTTTTTGTTTTTGAAATTTATTTTGATAATGGGATTTAGCTGATTTTCACTGCTGCGTTTTTGTCACTGTACACACGCTTGATTCTCTTATGGAGACATATAAATCCATATGTATTAAGACTCTTACTCATCCTGTATATTCCTAGGCACTGAATATGGGGTGTTGAGTCCATTTCGTTGACCAGGAAGTAGGTTTTTTCTATTACATATTTGGCTTATGGAACGGTATCTGTGCTAATTTCAATCTCTGGTTTTATGCAGCACCCCAACTCTCCTTGATCCTTAAGCAAGCATAAGTTGGTTTTCTAAATTTGAGACCCCGTTCTCTTTTGTAATTCAGTTCATTTGTAGCCACGTTTACATTCCATGTATTAGTAATATCGTATGTCTTTGTCTTTTTGAATTATGTGACTTCAAATGATCATACGTAACTCCTCTGGGGTTGTTACAACTGGCCATGTTTCATTGATTTTCAGGCTGAGTAATATTCCACTCTACATAAGTGCCACACCTCTGTCCATTTTTTCCCTCCAGTGACATATAAATTATATCCTAATCGAGGATATATTAAACAGAGAGGCGGTAAACATTGGGGTGCCTGTGTCCTCTCGATTTTTCTTTTTCCCAAGATATACGTCCATGAGTGCAAGTGCCCTGTGCTCTGTAGCTCATTTTTTAGATGCTTTAGTAATCACAATACACTTTTCCAGAGTGACCGTTGGCAATATACATTTCCACTATAAGCCTCACAGGGCTCCCTTTTCTCCTTGCCCTGTCCTGCATTTCTGGTGTTTACACTTTATGAGGAAGGCTCTTCTGACTGATGCGAAGTGATATGTTTTGTAGTATTGATTTCCAGTGCCCACCTGTTTGGTTGGCTAAAAAAGTGTATGCCCTTTTCTTGAATATATACAGAAAAAGATGCATACACCCTTTTTGGCCAACTGCAATGTTGGCAATGTTCAGCCCCTTTTCTTGTGCTTAATGGCGAGTCCTTTCTACCTCATCCAATCCCTTTCCTGCCATTCTCCGTTGCTTACAAGTCCTTTTCTCTGACTTTCCTCAAGACATTTTTCAGTGATAGATATTTTCAACTCTGCAGTTTCGTGAATTTTAGTGTCCCTGAGTTCCATTTTTCAACTTGTGTTTATGGGAACTGGCCACAAAGCAGCGGGATTTCCTCAAGCCCTATTCTGTTTCCATGGGCAACCCTAGCCTTTGGTCAATTCGTCTTCCTGATTGGAAATTAGAGTGACATATGTCTGTCCGAAAACCTAGGACTTGTCTCTCATTGTTCCTCCTCCTTCTGCTTCATCCTTGGACAAATTCCAAACTGTGTGCAACAGGATGTTGACAGTGCTGACATCTCCAAGTGGGGAGACTGTTAGTAAAGACGCCGGAGTGGTGAACCCGAGCACCAGGAGATGAGGAGATGAGATGCCTTTTCCAAACTCTTCCCGATCAGACGATATACCATCCTCTGGGTGTGACAGGCATGTTTTAGCTGTAGGAAGTGTCCCGTTCATGTGAGGAGAACACCAGGGCTTTTTCAAAATCAGTGTCTCTCCGCTACCCAAACTGGGGAATTTTTTAAGCTACGGCTACACATATGTTCATTAAGGGCCTTGGGAAGTAGGCAGAGTCCAAACTTTAGATGATTGAAGTCTTCAGGGTCAGAAGCACTGACCACCGGCTTCCCTTAGGTTCCATTTTAACTGTCATTGATAGATGATGTCAATAAAAATATCTATTCTTTTTCAGATTATTTCCCCTTATAGGTTATTGCAAAATATTGAGTGTAGTTCCCTGTGCTATAGAGTAGTTCCTTGTTGACGATCTATTTTATACATAGCAGTGTGTATGTGTTAATCCCAAACTGTTAATTTATCCCTCCTCCCACCTTTCCACTTTGGTAATAATAAATTATAAGATTTTATACTTCTCAGAAATGGGGGAGCTGAATGAGAGGTATCATTTTCAATGGAAAAGCATTTAAAACAAGATTGAAGCTTTAACCAAGATTATTAGATGTACATCCTTGGAAAGAAATCACTTCGCTTCTCTAATATTGACCTGACAAATAAGACAAACCTTTTCACTGAACTTGCTTATAATAAAGTGATGGAAATATCAAATGGAAGTGTTAGAAACATCTTATTTTACCCGAGCCTTATACACTGTTCTATGTTAATTATAGTTTGGCTCACACATCTGTTCATTGAAGTTACAACGTTCTCAATTTCTGTTACTGATCCTCCAGAGTGGACCCCAACAAGTGTCCCCACGCCCAGTGTCATTGGAGCCAAAAGATCGAGACTGAGTTTGGTTCAGAAGCAAAGGAAACTTTATATTTTGATCAGAGAATGGAGAGGTGAGAGCATGTGCTACCCCGTGGGCTGTGGGCTGGGCTGCTGTGTAGAGATCCTGTCAGATTCAGTGGGAGGGAGGGGGCAGAGCTCTCGAGGGCCCTGTTGGCTGCAGCTCAGGCTCTATATCGCGGAGTCTGCACTGGGCCCCAGGACCTGATGTGTCGACCCAGCCATTCTGTACTAGGAAATCTGGTCTGAAGTGCCGGGTGTGGAACCTCTGTATGCGGGACCCTAGGAGCACATGAAATTAGACAAAGCACAAAGGATAAAAAAGGTTAGACTTTATTTTATTGCCCAGATTCTATTTTTATCTCCCAGGGATTTTTAATGGGCTTTGCCTGGGACAAACCCCTCTTCTGCCTTTTGTCCTCTTCCTCATTCTTGGAGTGCTGAGGGTGCAGACCCTTCTTCTGTAACTGCTGAGTGCTGAGTTAGGAGCCCTTATACCCGTGGGCGAGGGTCAGAACTTCTCCCCA
The DNA here is from genome assembly GCF_059928025.1 of Delphinapterus leucas. Taxonomy (NCBI): domain Eukaryota; kingdom Metazoa; phylum Chordata; class Mammalia; order Artiodactyla; family Monodontidae; genus Delphinapterus; species Delphinapterus leucas. Next base: position 5,564,522 of record NW_028322246.1, on the reverse strand, counting down.
GCAGCCTCTAGGTGACGTTGATTGTCCCCAGGCCTCCAGCCTCCCTGTTCATCTGCCTGAGCATGAGCATTGGAAGTGTTATAGATTCTAATGACCTTTAAGGGTCCGGGAAGGAAATGTGCAGTGACGCTGTGAGGTCCACTTTCACCCCGCCACACATTTGTTCAGACACTTTAGGCTGACCGTTTCTGCCAGCCTAGATGCTCTGACTAGTAGTCTGCACTTTCTTCAATTAGGCCTCTGAATTAACGTAAAAACAGCACCAGGTGTCAGGACCCTGCCTGCTCAACTCCCGGACCGTCCAGGGTCAGTTGTGATGAAGGACCATGATGGCCACTGAGTCAACAGCCTTTTGAAGTAAACAGGAGTCCAGCCGGTCTTACTGGTCACCATCATCACGGTGTCTGTAGGCTTTTCTATGGTGACAGCGTGATATACGGTTCCCCTGCCAAGATTATTACCTCCCCTCTGGGTGCAGTAAGTCCTGCAAGCAGTAGTCTACTCTTTTGTGACACACTCTTGTTGTTTTATGAGAGAAACTCCAGGTCAAGTGATGGTCACATGTGTCGTCATGGTGCCCCGTTGCCCCCGGATATCTCTCTGGAGGTTGGAGTAGGAGGGCTTCCTCACTGGAGGTCAGTGTGCCCACGGAGCAAACCCTGCAACTTCAGGGCATGGTTGGGGGTTAGGAACACCACGTGGGGTCCTTTTCCCTTAGGAGGGAGGTGGCCTTTTGAGCTGCTGATTTCCAGGTTTTTAGATACCGCCAGTATGTTGGCCAGATGTTGCAGTGGGCCAAGCCCCTTGGTGACTATAGTTTATCCTACCTGGATGGCATTCTTGCATTGTTCCATTTCAAGTGGTCCCAGGTTTTGCACTAATACTCCAATGGCAATTCACCTTTCACCAGGAATGTAAAGGTCAAAGGGTTTAGCTAAATTAGGGAGTTCCAGGGCAAGGGTCTGAATTGACTGCTCTTTCCATTCTTGAAAGGCCACTTCTGGATTCTATTCAAAAGGATCATCATCTTTTCCTTTCAGTGTTTCATATAGAGGCCCAGCTAGTAGACTGTAGTTAGGGATCCAGAAGCAGCAAACTCTGGCCTCCCCAGGAACCCCTAAGCTGTCTTCTAGTTTTAGAAAGGGGTAAGGCTGTAAATTGTTTCTTCCCTTTCCTGGGATGAGCTTCTCCGACCTTCTGTGAGAATGAAGCCCAGGCAGGTCACCGTAGTCTGTGATATTTGAGCTTTTTCTTGGACAACTTCTATCCTTTATTGGCTTGGTAGTTCAGAGGCCTCCTTAGTAGGGCTGGTGATCAGAATGTCGTCAGCATATTGAAGGAGTGTTTCCTTTTCCAGAGGTAGAACTTTTACGTCTTTAGCTAAGCTTTCCCCAAAGATGGTGTGGGAATTTTTGAACACTTGGGGCAAGACGGCCTGGATGTATTGTTTTAGTTGTATGTTGAGTCCTGCCACTTACAAGCCAAAATTTCTTGTGACTCTGGGACTAATGGCATACAAAAGAAGGCATCATTGAAGACTAATACAGAATACCGTCTCCTGGTGGTTGGTAGAATGACCAGCAGGGTGTAGGAATTAGGAACTACTGGAGGTATATACTCGGTGGCTTCACTGACGATCCTGACATCTTTACCAGGCCCCTGGCAGCCCATGGGGCTCTCGTGGTCAGGCCAATCTCAGGATATGGAGCTCACCTGGGCAGGTACCCCACCTCCACACCAGCCCATGGGGCTCTCATGGTCAGGCCCATCCCAGGATATGGGGTTCCCTGGGCAGGTCCCCTGCAGCCCATGGGGCTCTCGTGGTCAGCTCCCTCCCAGGATACAGAGCTACACTTGCAGGTACTGTGGCAGGGCAGGGCACACAGGAACCGTGCACATTGCCCTCATTGCAGAGCACTCTCAGCTCACCTGTCACTCAGATCTGACACAGAGCACCTCAGAGCAGGACTTGAACTAACAAATAGCAACTCCGACAGGTCTGTGACCCTGGGCATCACTCTGTACGGCCTGCCACCACCTGGTCTTCCAGAGACTTCCACTGCACCCGGGGCACCAGGCCTCTGTCTCCACCCACCACCCACCCCTCCTCTCCCTGACTCCTGGGGTCCTCTTATTAGGCCAGGGTTTTCTTGAAGCTGTCTCCCACTCATGGGCCAGATAAAATGATTAGAATACAAGCCAGAGCTGCAGCCCATTGTCTATCCTGACTCTCAAGAGCCCACACCTGTTCCTTGGACCTGGCCGATTCAGCAAGTTCCATTTTCTGCAACTGTGAGACCCTGAGGGGTGATGATTGGCTGACCTGGGCAGCCTGACCATGCCGGCCAGCCCTCCCCAGGTGTGCCTGTTTTGAGATCAATATAAACACCGCTCCAGGCAGCAAGAACCCCTGCAGCTGTGCCTGACGCCATTTTCTCTGCCCTGTCAGCAGTCTCGGGGCTGGGCTGGTGGGAGGGAGTGACAGGTCACGGCGTTGTGGGTGGCCCAGTGTGAGTGGGGCTCTGCTGGACTTTCTGCAGCAGTTGTCAAGATGCCACCTGCTAAAGAAGAGGATGTGTCACCCATACCTGGCGCTGGAATTTCTCCCTGGGCAGACGTGAGGAAGGAAGAAATCAGTGGGGGCCGGGACAGGAGGGGTATCTCAGGCAGGGAAATGGAAAGCTTCCAGAAGAGCACCCAGGGCCAGGACCATCCTGGCTGGCCTGCAGGCACCAAGTTGGCTGGCATGCAATCACTCGTGTGGCTCCATTGCCCTTCCTCTAGGCTTTCAAGTCCTTGAACATATTCAGGTGTTTTATCTGGGAAGGGTGGGAACATTTCAGCAGCAGCTGGCCTGGGGCTCGGACCACGTTTACTCACAGATGCCTCAGCACGGTCCCCCAGCTTTGCAATGAGGACGCTTGTTGCGTGGGGCCTGCTGGCTGTATGGGAGATGATTCCCCACCACTGACCAACTTCAGAATTGTTTACAACTGGAGCAAGTGTCCTGATACGGTTTTCCTCTGTGTAACTTGTGGATTCTGTTTGTTTTTTCTATTTTTCGTTTTTGGTTCAAGGTAGATTTCATTCCTCTTTTTTGCATTTACAAATATAAGCATAGAAATAATTTATTCATATAAATACATGTATGTGGAGGGAAGAATATTTTTTCTGTTTTACTTTTTAATTTTATTTTTTTTAATTTTTAATCTTATTTTTTATACAGCAGGTTCTTATTGGTTATCTATTTTATACATATAAATGTATACATGTCAATCCCAATCTCTCAACTCTTCACACCACCATCCCCCCAACAGCTTTCTGCACTTGGTGCAGATTTCCTTTACAGGCTTGCTTGGTTGGCCATCAAGGGTGTATGCGTTTTTTCCTGAATATATTCAGGAAAAAATGCATACGCCCTTTTTGGCAAAGTGCATCATTGTCGACATTCTGCCTCATTTCCTATGCTTTAAGTGCAATTCCAGTCTACCCCCTGAAATAGTTTTCCTCAAATGCTGCCCCCCTTTCCAGTCCTCTTCGCAGACTTACTTCAATATATTTTTGGACGATAGCTGTCATTCATAACTCTGCAGGTTTGTGAATTAGAGTGCCCCTGAGCTCCTTTCTTCAACTCGCTTTCTTGTGAGCTGGCCGAAAACCGCAGGAATGCTTCAGGCGCTAATCTGTTTCTGGCAGGGCACGCTGACCCTTTGGTTAATTCCTCTTCCTGGTGGGAAATGGTCGTTACACTTGCCCGTGCAGGCACCTACAGCTAGTCTCTCATTGGTTCTCCCTATTCCTGTTCATCTTGCTCAGAAATTGCAAACTGTGCTGAACAGGATGTTAAAGGCATTGACTCTCCAGGTGGGGAGAGTGTTAGTAAAGCGTCTGGAATGGTGAACCCGAGTACCAGGGCACAAAAACTGAGATGCATTTGAAAACGTTTCGCAATCACATGGTGGAATATACTCTGCGTTTCTCATGCATGTTTTAGCTGAAGGAAGAATCCCTTAAACCTGGAGAGTTGGGACCCATGGAATGGGTACCATGCAGTATGCCTTCAAACGGTCTGCATTTGCTCACCGAGCCTCACCAATGGTATCAGCGCGAAGGGTCCAGCCTTATGTCTCACCCAGCTCTGGGTGTAGATGTGGTAAATCCAGGTTGCATCACAAGCCCTGAATGAATTATTTAAGAATTGCTCTCTATTTCACTGTCATTGTGTTTTGTTTTTGAAATTTTTTTTGATAAAGGAAGTTATCCGATTTTCACTGCTGCGTTTAGGCCACTGTACACACGCTTGATTCTCTTATGGAGACATATAAATCCATGGGTTTGAAGATTCTTACTAGTCAGGTGTATTCCTAGGCGTTGAATATAGGGTGTTTAGCCCATTTCGTTGAGCAAGGGGTAGGTCTTGACTATTACATATTTAACGTATGGAAAGGTATCTGTGCTAATTTCTATCTCTGGTTTTATGCAGCACCCCAACTCACCTTTCCCCTTAAGCAAGCATAAGTTGGTTTTCTAAATTTGAGACCCTGTTCTGTTTTGTAATTCAGTTCATGTGTAGCCAAGTTTACATTCCGTGTAGTAGTGATATCTTATGATGTTTCAATTTCTGTGTGACTTATTTCACTTAGAATCATCGTACCTGAATCCACTCATTATGCCGCGACGGGCCTGATGACATAGATTTCATTGCTGAGTGATATTCCATTGTACGTACGTACCACAAGTTCTTTATCCATTTTTCACATTCTGGGATATTTAACTTGTACCGTAGACGAGGTTCTTGTAAACAGAGCCGTCCGACACTTTGGGGTGGCTGTGTGTTTTTGATTTTAATTTCCCTAAGCTATAGGACCATAAGTGGAAGTGCCGTAGGCTCCGTAGCTTTGTTTTTTCGGTGTTCCGGGAAACACCATACACTTCTCCAGAGTGGCTGTTTGCAATTTACATCCCGCCCATCAGCATAACAAGGCTCCCTGTTCTCCATGGCCTGTGCTGCCTTTCTGGATTTTACACTTTTTTCAGATGGCCCTTTTGACCGGGGGGCAGTGAGACTTCATTGTAGTGCAGATTTCTTTAACATGCTTGCTTGGTTGGCCAAAAAGGGCGTATGCGTTTTTTCCTGAATATATTCAGGAAAAAACGCATACGCCCTTTTTGGCCAAGAGCATCATTGTCGATGTTCTGCCTCTTTTCCTATGCTTTAAATGCAATTACCGTCTACCCCCTGAAATCGTTTTCCTGCAAATCTGTCCCGCTTACAAGTCGTCTTCGCAGCCTTCCTTCAATATATTTTTGGACGATAGCTGTCATTTATAACTCTGCAGGTTTGTGAGTTACAGTGCCCCTGAGCTCATTTCTTCAACTCGCTATCTTGTGAGCTGGCTGCAAACCCTCAGGATTGCCTCAGGCCCTAATCTGGTTCCGGCACGGCATGCTGAGCCTTTGGTTAATTCCTCTTCCTGGTGGGAAATGAGCGTTAAATTTGCCCGTGCAGACACCTAGAGCTAGTCTCTCATTGGTTCTCCCTATTCCTTTTCATCTTGCGCAGAAATTGCAAACTGTGCCCAACAGGAGGTTAAAGGCACTGACTCTCCAAGTGGGGAGAGTGTTCGTAAAGGGTCTGGAATGGTGAACCCGAGTAAAAGGGGACGAAACCTGAGATGCATTTGAAAATGTTTGCCAGTCACACGGTGCACCATACTGTGGGTTTCCCATGCATGTTTTAGCTGAAGGAAGAATCCCTTAAACTTGGAGAGTTGGGACCCATGGAATGGGTACCATGCTGTATGACTTCAAAGGGTCTGCATTTGCTCATCGAACCTCACCAATGCTATCAGCCCGAAGTGCCCAACCTTATGTCTCACTCAGCTCTGGGTGTAGATGTGGTAAATCCAGGTTGCATCACAAGCCCTGAATGAATTATTTAAGAATTGCTCTCTATTTCACTGTCCTTGGGTTTTGTTTGTGTAATTCATTTTGATAATGGGATTTATCGGATTTTCTCTGCTGCATTCATGCCGCTGTACATACGCTTCATTCTCTTACGGAGACATATAAATCCATGGGTTTGAAGATTCTTATTAGTCAGGTGTATTCCTAGGCGTTGAATATGGGGTGATTAGTCCATTTCGTTGAGCAAGGGGTAGGTCTTGACTATTACATATTTGGCTTATGGAAAGGTATCTGTGCTAATTTCTATCTCTGGTTTTATGCAGCACCCCAACTCATCTTTCCCCTTAAGCAAGCATAAGTTGGTTTTCTAAATTTGAGACACTGTTCTGTTTTGTAATTCAGTTGATGTGTAGCCAAGTTTACATTCCGTGTAGTAGTGATATCTTATGATGTTTCATTTTCTGTGTGACTTATTTCACTTAGAATCATCGTACCTGAATCCACTCATTATGCCGCGATGGGCCTGATGATATAGATTTCATTGCTGAGTGATATTCCATTGTACGTACGTACCACAACTTCTTTATCCATTTTTCACATTCTGGGATATTTAACTTGTACCGTAGACGAGGTTCTTGTAAACAGAGCCGTCCGACACATTGGGGTGGCTGTGTGTTTTTGATTTTAATTTCCCTAACCTATAGGACCATAAGTGGAAGTGCCGTAGGCTCCGTTGCTTTGTTTTTTAGGTGTTTCAGGAAACACCATACACTTCTCCAGAGTGGCTGTTGGCAATTTACATCCCGCCCATCAGCATAACAAGGCTCCCTGTTCTCCATGGCCTGTGCTGCCTTTCTGGATTTTACACTTTTTTCAGATGGCCCTTTTGACCGGGGGGCAGTGAGACTTCATTGTAGTGCAGATTTCTTTAACATGCTTGCTTGCTTGGCCAAAAAGGGCGTATGCGTTTTTTCCTGAATATATTCAGGAAAAAACGCATACGCCCTTTTTGGCCAAGAGCATCATTGTCGACGTTCTGCCTCTTTTCCTATTCTTTAAATGCAATTCCCGTCTACCCCCTGAAATCGTTTTCCTGCAATTCTGGCCCACTTACAAGTCGTCTTCGCAGCCTTCCTTCAATATATTTTTGGACGATAGCTGTCATTTATAACTCTGCAGGTTTGTGAGTTACAGTGCCCCTGAGCTCATTTCTTCAACTCGCTATCTTGTGAGCTGGCCGCAAACCCACAGGATTGCCTCAGGCCCTAATCTGGTTCCGGCACGGCATGCTGAGCCTTTGGTTAATTCCTCTTCCTGGTGGGAAATGAGCGTTAAATTTGCCCGTGCAGACACCTAGAGCTAGTCTCTCATTCGTTCTCCCTATTCCTTTTCATCTTGCGCAGAAATTGCAAACTGTGCCCAACAGGAGGTTAAAGGCACTGACTCTCCAAGTGGGGAGAGTGTTCGTAAAGGGTCTGGAATGGTGAACCCGAGTAAAAGGGGACGAAAACTGAGATGCATTTGAAAACGTTTGCCAGTCACACGGTGCACCATACTGTGGGTTTCCCATGCATGTTTTAGCTGAAGGAAGAATCCCTTAAACTTGGAGAGTTGGGACCCATGGAATGGGTACCATGATGTATGACTTCAAAGGGTCTGCATTTGCTCATCGAACCTCACCAATGCTATCAGCCCGAAGTGCCCAACCTTATGTCTCACTCAGCTCTGGGTGTAGATGTGGTAAATCCAGGTTGCATCACAAGCCCTGAATGAATTATTTAAGAATTGCTCTCTATTTCACTGTCCTTGGGTTTTGTTTCTGTAATTCATTTTGATAATGGGATTTATCGGATTTTCTCTGCTGCATTCATGCCACTGTACATACGCTTCATTCTCTTACGGAGACATATAAATCCATGGGTTTGAAGATTCTTACTAGTCAGGTGTATTCCTAGGCGTTGAATATGGGGTGATTAGTCCATTTCGTTGAGCAAGGGGTAGGTCTTGACTATTACATATTTGGCTTATGGAAAGGTATCTGTGCTAATTTCTATCTCTGGTTTTATGCAGCACCCCAACTCACCTTTCCCCTTAAGCAAGCATAAGTTGGTTTTCTAAATTTGAGACCCTGTTCTGTTTTGTAATTCAGTTCATGTGTAGCCAAGTTTACATTCCGTGTAGTAGTGATATCTTATGATGTTTCATTTTCTGTGTGACTTATTTCACTTAGAATCATCGTACCTGAATCCACTCATTATGCCGCGACGGGCCTGATGACATAGATTTCATTGCAGTGTGATATTCCATTGTACGAACGTACCACAATTTCTTTATCCATTTTTCACATTCTGGGATATTTAACTTGTACCGTAGACGAGGTTCTTGTAAGCAGAGCCGTCCGACACTTTGGGGTGGCTGTGTGATTTTGATTTTAATTTCCCTAAGCTATAGGACCATAAGTGGAAGTGCCGTAGGCTCCGTAGCTTTGTTTTTTCGGTGTTCCGGGAAACACCATACACTTCTCCAGAGTGGCTGTTGGCAATTTACATCCCGCCCATCAGCATAACAAGGCTCCCTGTTCTCCATGGCCTTGCTGCCTTTCTGAATTTTACACTTTTTTCAGATGGCCCTTTTGACCGGGGGGCAGTGAGACATCATTTTAGTGCAGATTTTTTCAACATGCTTGCTTGGTTGGCCAAAAAGGGCGTATGCGTTTTTTCCTGAATATATTCAGGAAAAAACGCATACGCCCTTTTTGGCCAAGAGCATCATTGTCGACGTTCTGCCTCTTTTCCTATTCTTTAAATGCAATTCCCGTCTACCCCCTGAAATCGTTTTCCTGCAATTCTGCCCCACTTACAAGTCGTCTTCGCAGCCTTCCTTCAATATATTTTTGGACGATAGCTGTCATTTATAACTCTGCAGGTTTGTGAGTTACAGTGGCCCTGAGCTCCTTTCTTCAACTCGCTATCTTGTGAGCTGGCCGCAAACCCACAGGATTGCCTCAGGCCCTAATCTGGTTCCGGCACGGCATGCTGAGCCTTTGGTTAATTCCTCTTCCTGGTGGGAAATGAGCGTTAAATTTGCCCGTGCAGACACCTAGAGCTAGTCTCTCATTGGTTCTCCCTATTCCTTTTCATCTTGCACAGAAATTGCAAACTGTGCCCAACAGGAGGTTAAAGGCACTGACTCTCCAAGTGGGGAGAGTGTTCGTAAAGGGTCTGGAATGGTGAACCCGAGTAAAAGGGGACGAAAACTGAGATGCATTTGAAAACGTTTGCCAGTCACACGGTGCACCATACTGTGGGTTTCCCATGCATGTTTTAGCTGAAGGAAGAATCCCTTAAACTTGGAGAGTTGGGACCCATGGAATGGGTACCATGCTGTATGACTTCAAAGGGTCTGCATTTGCTCATCGAACCTCACCAATGCTATCAGCCCGAAGTGCCCAACCTTATGTCTCATTCAGCTCTGGGTGTAGATGTGGTAAATCCAGGTTGCATCACAAGCCCTGAATGAATTATTTAAGAATTGCTCTCTATTTCACTGTCCTTGGGTTTTGTTTGTGTAATTCATTTTGATAATGGGATTTATCGGATTTTCTCTGCTGCATTCATGCCGCTGTACACACGCTTCATTCTCTTACGGAGACATATAAATCCATGGGTTTGAAGATTCTTACTAGTCAGGTGTATTCCTAGGCGTTGAATATGGGGTGTTTAGTCCATTTCGTTGAGCAAGGGGTAGGTCTTGACTATTACATATTTGGCTTATGGAAAGGTATCTGTGCTAATTTCTATCTCTGGTTTTATGCAACACCCTATCTCACCTTTACCCTTAAGCAAGCATAAGTTGGTTTTCTAAATTTGAGACCCTGTTCTGTTTTGTAATTCATTTCATGTGTAGCCAAGTTTACATTCCGTGTAGTAGTGATATCTTATGATGTTTCATTTTCTGTGTGACTTATTTCACTTAGAATCATCGTACCTGAATCCACTCATTATGCCGCGACGGGCCTGATGACATAGATTTCATTGCTGAGTGATATTCCATTGTACGTACGTACCACAACTTCTTTATCCATTTTTCACATTCTGGGATATTTAACTTGTACCGTAGACCAGGTTCTTGTAAACAGAGCCGTCCGACACTTTGGGGTGGCTGTGTGTTTTTGATTTTAATTTCCCTAAGCTATAGGACCATAAGTGGAAGTGCCGCAGGCTCCGTAGCTTTGTTTTTTCGGTGTTCCAGGAAACACCATACACTTCTCCAGAGTGGCTGTTGGCAATTTACATCCCGCCCATCAGCATAACAAGGCTCCCTGTTCTCCATGGCCTGTGCTGCCTTTCTGGATTTTACACTTTTTTCAGATGGCCCTTTTGACCGGGGGGCAGTGAGACTTCATTGTAGTGCAGATTTCTTTAACATGCTTGCTTGGTTGGCCAAAAAGGGCGTATGCGTTTTTTCCTGAATATATTCAGGAAAAAACGCATACGCCCTTTTTGGCCAAGAGCATCATTGTCGACGTTCTGCCTCTTTTCCTATTCTTTAAATGCAATTCCCGTCTACCCCCTGAAATCGTTTTCCTGCAATTCTGCCCCACTTAAAAGTCGTCTTCGCAGCCTTCCTTCAATATATTTTTGGACGATAGCTGTCATTTATAACTCTGCAGGTTTGTGAGTTACAGTGCCCCTGAGCTCATTTCTTCAACTCGCTATCTTGTGAGCTGGCCGCAAACCCACAGGATTGCCTCAGGCCCTAATCTGTTTCCGGCACGGCATGCTGAGCCTTTGGTTAATTCCCCTTCCTGGTGGGAAATGAGCGTTAAATTTGCCCGTGCAGACACCTAGAGCTAGTCTCTCATTCGTTCTCCCTATTCCTTTTCATCTTGCGCAGAAATTGCAAACTGTGCCCAACAGGAGGTTAAAGGCACTGACTCTCCAAGTGGGGAGAGTGTTCGTAAAGGGTCTGGAATGGTGAACCCGAGTAAAAGGGGACGAAAACTGAGATGCATTTGAAAACGTTTGCCAGTCACACGGTGCACCATACTGTGGGTTTCCCATGCATGTTTTAGCTGAAGGAAGAATCCCTTAAACTTGGAGAGTTGGGACCCATGGAATGGGTACCATGCTGTATGACTTCAAAGGGTCTGCATTTGCTCATCGAACCTCACCAATGCTATCAGCCCGAAGTGCCCAACCTTATGTCTCACTCAGTTCTGGGTGTAGATGTGGTAAATCCAGGTTGCATCACAAGCCCTGAATGAATTATTTAAGAATTGCTCTCTATTTCACTGTCCTTGGGTTTTGTTTGTGTAATTCATTTTGATAATGGGATTTATCGGATTTTCTCTGCTGCATTCATGCCGCTGTACATACGCTTCATTCTCTTACGGAGACATATAAATCCATGGGTTTGTAGATTCTTACTAGTCAGGTGTATTCCTAGGCGTTGAATATGGGGTGATTAGTCCATTTCGTTGAGCAAGGGGTAGGTCTTGACTATTACATATTTGGCTTATGGAAAGGTATCTGTGCTAATTTCTATCTCTGGTTTTATGCAGCACCCCAACTCACCTTTCCCCTTAAGCAAGCATAAGTTGGTTTTCTAAATTTGAGACCCTGTTCTCTTTTGTAATTCAGTTCATGTGTAGCCAAGTTTACATTCCGTGTAGTAGTGATATCTTATGATGTTTCATTTTCTGTGTGACTTATTTCACTTAGAATCATCGTACCTGAATCCACTCATTATGCCGCGACGGGCCTGATGACATAGAATTCATTGCTGTGTGATATTCCATTGTACGAACGTACCACAATTTCTTTATCCATTTTTCACATTCTGGGATATTTAACTTGTACCGTAGACGAGGTTATTGTAAACAGAGCCGCCGGAGACTTTTGGGTGGCTGTGTGTTTTTGATTTTAATTTCCCTAAGCTATAGGAACATAAGGGGAATTGCCGTAGGCTCCGTTGCTTTGTTTTTTAGATGTTCCGGGAAACACCATACATTTTTCCAGACTGGCTGTTGGCTATTTACATCCCGCCCATCAGCATAACAAGGCTCGCTGTTCTCCATGGCCTGTGCTGCCTTTCTGGATTTTACACTTTTTTCAGATGGCCCTTTTGACCGGGGGGCAGTGAGACTTCATTGTAGTGCAGATTTCTTTAACATGCTTGCTTGCTTGGCCAAAAAGGGCGTATGCGTTTTTTCATGTATATATTCAGGAAAAAACGCATACGCCCTTTTTGGCCAAGAGCATCATTGTCGTTCTGCCTCTTTTCCTATGCTTTAAATGCAATTCCCGTCTAACCCCTGAAATCGTTTTCCTGCAATTCTGCCCCGCATACAAGTCGTCTTCGCAGCCTTCCTTCAATATATTTTTGGACGATAGCTGTCATTTATAACTCTACAGTTTTGTGAGTTACAGTGCCCCTGAGCTCATTTCTTCAACTCGCTATCTTATGAGCTGGCTGCAAACCCACAGGATTGCCTCAGGCCCTAATCTGGTTCCGGCACGGCATGCTGAGCCTTTGGTTAATTCCTCTTCCTGGTGGGAAATGAGCATTAAATTTGCCCGTGCAGACACCTAGAGCTAGTCTCTCATTCGTTCTCCCTATTCCTTTTCATCTTGCGCAGAAATTGCAAACTGTGCCCAACAGGAGGTTAAAGGCACTGACTCTCCAAGTGGGGAGAGTGTTCGTAAAGGGTCTGGAATGGTGAACCCGAGTAAAAGGGGACGAAAACTGAGATGCATTTGAAAACGTTTGCCAGTCACACGGTGCACCATACTGTGGGTTTCCCATGCATGTTTTAGCTGAAGGAAGAATCGCTTAAACCTGGAGAGTTGGGACCCATGGAATGGGTACCATGCAGTATGACTTCAAATGGTCTGCATTTGCTCTTCGAACCTCACCAATGCTATCGGCCCGAAGTGTCCAACTTCATGTCTCACTCAGCTCTGGGTGTAGATGAGGTAAATCCAGGTTGCATCACAAGCCCTGAATGAATTATTTAAGAATTGCTCTCTATTTCACTGTCATTGTGTTTTGTTTTTGTAATTCATTTTGATAATAGTATTTATCGGATTTTCTCTGCTACCTTCATGCAGCTGTACACACGCTTGATTCTCTTATGGAGACATATAAATCCATGGGTTTGAAGATTCTTACTAGTCAGGTGTATTCCTAGGCGTTGAATATAGGGTGTTTAGCCCATTTCGTTGAGCAAGGGGTAGGTCTTGACTATTACATATTTGACGTATGGAATGGTATCTGTGCTAATTTCTATCTCTGGTTTTATGCAGCACCCCAACTCACCTTTCCCCTTAAGCAAACATAAGTTGGTTTTCTAAATTTGAGACCCTGTTCTGTTTTGTAATTCAGTTCATGTGTAGCCAAGATTACATTCGGTGTATTAGAGATAACTTATGATGTTTCATTTTCTGTGTGACTTATTTCTCTTAGAATCATCGTACCTGAATCCACTCATTATGCCACGACGGGCCAGATGACATAGATTTCATTGGTGAGTGATATTCCATTGTACGTACGTACCACAACTTCTTTATCCATTTTTCGCTTTCTGGGATATTTAACTTGTACCGTAGACGAGGTTCTTGTAAACAGAGCCGTCTGAAACTTTGGGGTGGCTGTGTGTTTTTTATTTTAATTTCCCTAAGCTATAGGACCATAAGTGGAAATGCCGTAGGCTCCGTTGCTTTGTTTTTTAGGTGTTTCAGGAAACACCATACACTTCTCCAGAGTGGCTGTTTGCAATTTACATCCCACCCATGAGCATAACAAGGCTCCCTGTTCTCCATGGCCTGTGCTGCCTTTCTGGATTTTACACTTTTTTCAGATGGCCCTTTTGACCGGGGGGCAGTGAGACTTCATTGTAGTGCAGATTTCTTTAACATGCTTGCTTGGTTGGCCAAAAAGCGCGTATGCGTATATTCCGGAAAAAACGCATACGCCCTTTTTGGCCAAGTGCATCATTGTCGATGTTCTGCCTCTTTTCCTATGCTTTAAATGCAATTCCAGTCTAACCCCTGAAATCGTTTTCCTGCAATTTTGCCCCGCTTTCAAGTCCTCTTCGCAGCCTTCCTTCAATATATTTTTGGACGATAGCTGTCATTTATAACTCTGCAGGTTTGTGAATTACAGTGCCCCTGAGCTCCTTTCTTCAAATCGCTTTCTTTTGAGCTGGCCGCAAACCCGCAGGATTGCTTCAGGCCCTAATCTTGTTGCGGCACGGCATGCTGAGCCTTTGGTTTATTCCTCTTCGTGGTTGGAAATGAGCGTTAAATTTCACCGTGCAGACACCTACAGCTAGTCTCTCATTGGTTCTCCCTATTCCTGTTCATCTTGCGCAGAAATTGCAAACTGTGCTAAACAGGAGGTTAAAGGCACTGACTCTCCAAGTGGGGAGAGTGTTAGTAAATGGTCTGGAATTGTGAACCCGAGTAAAAGGGGACGAAAACTGAGATGCATTTGAAAACGTTTCCCGGTCACACGGTGCACCATACTCTGGGTTTCCCATGCATGTTTTATCTGAAGGAAGAATCGCTTAAACCTGGAGAGTTGGGACCCATGGAATGGGTACCATGCAGTATGACTTCAAATGGTCTGCATTTGCTCATCGAAACTCAACAATGCTATCAGCCCGAAGTGTCCAACATTATGTCTCACTCAGCTCTGGGTGTAGATGAGGTAAATCCAGGTTGCATCACAAGCCCTGAATGAATTATTTAAGAATTGCTCTCTATTTCACTGTCATTGTGTTTTGTTTTTGTAATTCATTTTGATAATAGGATTTATCGGATTTTCTCTGCTGCCTTCATGCAGCTGTACACACGCTTGATTCTCTTATGGAGACATATAAATCCATGGGTTTTAAGATTCTTACTAGTCAGGTGTATTCCTAGGCGTTGAATATGGGGTGTTTAGTCCATTTCTTTGAGCAAGGGGTAGGTCTTGACTATTACATATTTGGCTTATGGAAAGGTATCTGTGCTAATTTCTATCTCTGGTTTTATGCAGCACCCCAACTCACCTTTCCCCTTAAGCAAGCATAAGTTGATTTTCTAAATTTGAGACCCTCTTCTGTTTTGTAATTCAGTTCATGTGTAGCCAAGTTTACATTCCGTGTAGTAGTGATATCTTATGATGTTTCATTTTCTGTGTGACTTATTTCACTTAGAATCATCGTACCTGAATCCACTCATTATGCCGCGACGGGCCTGATGACATAGATTTCATTGCTGAGTGATATTCCATTGTACGTACGTACCACAACTTCTTTATCCATTTTTCACATTCTGGGATATTTAACTTGTACCGTAGACGAGGTTCTTGTAAACAGAGCCGTCCGACACTTTGGGGTGGCTGTGTGTTTTTGATTTTAATTTCCCTTAGCTATAGGACCATAAGTGGAAGTGCCGTAGGCTCCGTAGCTTTGTTTTTTCGGTGTTCCGGGAAACACCATACACTTCTCCAGAGTGGCTGTTGGCAATTTACATCCCGCCCATCAGCATAACAAGGCTCCCTGTTCTCCATTGCCTGTGCTGCCTTTCTGGATTTTACACATTTTTCAGATGGCCCTTTTGACCGGGGGGCAGTGAGACTTCATTGTAGTGCAGATTTCTTTAACATGCTTGCTTGGTTGGCCAAAAAGGGCGTATGCGTTTTTTCCTGAATATATTCAGGAAAAAACGCATACGCCCTTTTTGTCCAAGTGCATCATTGTCGACGTTCTGCCTCTTTTCCTATGCTTTAAATGCAATTCCCGTCTACCCCCTGAAATCGTTTTCCTGCAATTCTGCCCCGCTTTCAAGTCCTCTTCGCAGCCTTCCTTCAATATATTTTTGGACGATAGCTGTCATTTATAACTCTGCAGGTTTGTGAATTACAGTGCCCCTGAGCTCCTTTCTTCAAATTGCTTTCTTTTGATCTGGCCGCAAACCCGCAGGATTGCTTCAGGCCCTAATCTGGTTCCGGCACGGCATGCTGAGCCTTTGGTTAATTCCTCTTCCTGGTGGGAAATGAGCGTTAAATTTGCCCGTGCAGACACCTAGAGCTAGTCTCTCATTGGTTCTCCCTATTCCTTTTCATCTTGGGCAGAAATTGCAAACTGTGCCCAACAGGAGGTTAAATGCACTGACTCTCCAAGTGGGGAGAGTGTTCGTAAAGGGTCTGGAATGGTGAACCCGAGTAAAAGGGGACGAAAACTGAGATGCATTTGAAAACGTTTGCCAGTCACACGGTGCACCATACTGTGGGTTTCCCATGCATGTTTTAGCTGAAGGAAGAATCCCTTAAACTTGGAGAGTTGGGACCCATGGAATGGGTACCATGCTGTATGACTTCAAAGGGTCTGCATTTGCTCATCGAACCTCACCAATGCTATCAGCCCAAAGTGCCCAACCTTATGTCTCACTCAGCTCTGGTTGTATATGTGGTAAATCCAGGTTGCATCACAAGCCCTGAATGAATTATTTAAGAATTGCTCTCTATTTCACTGTCCTTGGGTTTTGTTTTTGTAATTCATTTTGACAATGGGATTTATCGCATTTTCACTGCTGTGTTCATGCCGCTGTACTCACACTTGATTCTCTTACGGACACATATAAATTCATGAGTTTGAAGATTCTTACTAGTCAGGTGTATTCTTAGGTGTTGAATATGGCGTGTTGAGCCCATTTTGTTGACCAGGGAGTAGGTTTTTTCTATTACATATTTGGCTTATGGAACGGTATCTGTGCTAATTTCAATCTCTGGTTTTATGCAGCTCCCCAACTCTCCTTTTTCCTTAAGCAAACATAAGTTGGTCTTCTAAATTTGAGACCCCATTCTGTTTTGTAATTCAGGTCATTTGTAGCCACGTTTACATTCCATGTATTAGTAATATTGTTTGTCTTTTTCTTTTTGAATTATGTGACTTTGAATGATCATACGTAACTACTCTGGGGTTGTTACAACTGGCTATATTTCACTGATTTTCAGGCTGAGTAATATTCCACTCTACATAAGTGCCACACCTCTATCCATTTTTTCCCTCCAGAGACATATAAATTATATCCTAGTCGAGGATCTTTGAAACAGAGAGGCGGTAAACATTGGGGTGCCTGTGTCCTCTCCATTTTTGTCTTTCCCAAGATATACGTCCATGAGTGCAAGTGCCCTGTGCTCTGTAGCTCATTTTTTAGATGCTTTAGTAAACACAATACACTTCTCAAGAGTGACCATTGGCAATATACATTTCCACTATAAGCCTCACAGGGCTCCCTTTTCTCCTTGCCCTGTCCTGCATTTCTGGTGTTTACACTTTATGAGGAAGGCTCTTCTGACTGATGCGAAGTGATATGTTTTGTAGTACTGATTTCCAGTGCGCACCTGTTTGGTTGGCTAAAAAAGTGTATGCCCTTTTCTTGAATATATACAGAAAAAGACGCATACACCCTTTTTGGCCAACTGCAATGTTGGCAATGTTCAGCCCCTTTTCTTGTGCTTAATGGCGAGTCCTTTCTACCTCTTCCAATCCCTTTCCTGCCATTCTCCGTTGCTTACAAGTCCTTTTCTCTGACTTTCCTCAAGACATTTTTCAGTGAGAGATATTTTCAACTCTGCAGTTTCGTGAATTTTAGCGGCCCTGAGTTCCATTTTTCAACTTGTGTTTATGGGAACTGGCCACAAAGCAGCGGGATTTCCTCAAGCCCTATTCTGTTTCCATGGGCAACCCTAGCTTTTAGTCAATTCGTCTTCCTGATTGGAAATTAGAGTGACATGTGCCTGTCCGAACACCTAGGACTTGTCTCTCATTGTTCCTCCTCCTTCTGCTTCATCCTCTGGACAAATTCCAAACTGTATGCAACAGGATGTTGACAGTGCTGACATCTCCAAGTGGGGAGACTGTTCGTAAAGACGCTGGAGGGGTGAACCCGAGCACCAGGAGATGAGGAGATGAGATGCCTTTTCCAAACTCTTCCCGATCAGACGGTATACCATCTTCTGGGTGTGACAGGCATATTTTAGCTGTAGGAAGTGTCCCATTCATGTGAGGAGAACACCAGGGCTTTTTCAAAATCAGTGTCTCTCCACAACCCAAACTGGGGAATTTTTTAAGCTACGGCTACACATAGGTTCATTAAGGGCCTTGGGAAGTAGGCAGAGTCCAAACTTTAGATGATTGAAGTCTTCAGGGTCAGAAGCACTCACCACCGGTTTCCCTTAGGTTCCATTTTAACTGTCATTAATAGATGATGTCAATAAAAATATCTATTCTTTTTTCAGATTATTTCCCCTTATAGGTTATTGCAAAATATTGAGTGTGGTTCCCTGTGCTGTACAGTAGTTCCTTGTTAATGATCGATTTTATACATAGCAGTGTGTATGTGTTAATCCCAAACTGTTAATTTATCCCTCCTCCCACCTTTCCCCTTTGGTAATAATATATTATAAGATTTTATACTTCTCAGAAATGGGGGAGCTGAAAGAGAGGTATCATTTTCAATGGAAAAGCATTTAAAACAAGATTGAAGCTTTAACCAAGATTATTAGATGTACATCCTTGGAAAGAAATCACTTCGTTTCTCTAGTATTGACCTGACAAATAAGACAAACCTTTCACTGAACTTGCTTATAATAAAGTGATGGAAATATCAAATGGAAGTGTTAGAAACATCTTATTTTACCCGAGCCTTATACACTGTTCTATGTTAATTACAGTTTGGCTCACACATCTGTTCATTGAAGTTACAATGTTCTCAATTTCTGTTACTGATCCTCCAGAGTGGACCCCAACAAGTGTCCCCCTGCCCAGTGTCATTGGAGCCAACAGATCGAGACTGAGTTTGGTTCAGAAGCAAAGGAAACTTTATATTTTGATCAGAGAATGCAGAGGTGAGAGCATGTGCTACCCCGTGGGCTGTGGGCTGGGCTGCTGTGTAGAGATCCTGTCAGAGTCAGTGGGAGGGAGGGGGCGGAGCTCTCGAGGGCCCGGTTGGCTGCAGCTCAGGCTCTATATCGCGGAGTCTTCACTGTGCTCCAGGAGCTGAAGTGTCGACCCAGCCATTCTGCACTAGGAAATCTGGTCTGAAGTGCCGGCTGTTGAACCTCTGTATGCAGGAACCTAGGAGCACGTGAAATTAGACAAAGCACAAAGGATAAAAAAGGTTAGACTTTATTTTATTGCCCAGATTCTATTTTTATCTCCCAGGGATTTTTAAGGGGCTTTGCCTGGGACAAACCCCTCTTCTGCATTTTGTCCCCTTCCTCATTCTTAGAGTGCTGAGGGTGCAGACCCTTCATCTGTAACTGCTGAGTGCTGAGTTAGGAGCCCTCATACCCGTGGGAGAGGGTCTGAACTTCTCCCCAGCAGCCTCCAGGTGACGTTGATTGTCCGCAGGCCTCCTGCCTCCCTGCTCGTCCGCCTGAGCACAAGTATTGGTAGTGTTATAGATTCTAATGACCTTTAAGGGTCCAGGAAGGAGATGTGCAGTGACGCTGTGAGGTCCAGTTTCACCCCGCCGCACATTTGTTCAGCCACCTTAGGCTGACCGTTTCTGCCAGCCTAGATGCTCTGACCAGTAGTCTGTGCTTTCTTCAGTTAGGCCCCTGAATTAACGTAAAAACAGCACCAGGTGTCAGCACCCTGACTGCTCAACTCCCAGACAGTCCAGGGTCAGTGGTGATGAAGGACCATGATGGCCACTGAGTCAACAGCCTTTTGAAGTAAACAGGAGTCCAGCCGGTCTTATTGGCCACCATCATCACAGTGTCTGTAGGCTTTTCTATGGTGACAGCGTGATATACGGTTCCCCTGCCAAGATTATTACCTCCCCTCTGGGTGCAGTAAGTCCTGCAAGCAGTAGTCTACTCTTTTGGGACACACTCTTGTTGTTTTATGAGAGAAACTCCAGGTCAAGTGATGGTCACATGAGTCGTCATGGTGCCACTTTGCCCCAGTTATCTCTCTGGAGGTTGGAGTTGGAGGACCTCCTCACTCAAGGTCAGTGTGCCCACGGAGCAAACCCTGCAACTTCAGGGCATGGTTGGGGGTTAGGATCACCACGTGGGGTCCTTTTCCCTTAGGAGGGAGGTGGCCTTTTGGGCTGCTGATTTCCAGGTTTTCAGATACTGCCAGTATCTTGGCCAGATGTGGCGGTGGGCCAAGCCCCTTGGTGACCGTAGTTTATCCTACCTGGATGGCATTCTTGCATTGTTCCATTTCAAGTGGTCCCAGGTTTTGCACTAATACTCCAATGGCCATTCAAATTTCACTAGGAATGTAAAGGTCAAAGGGTTTAGCTAAATTAGGGAGTTCCAGGGCAAGGGTCTGAATTGACTGCTCTTTCCATTCTTGAAAGGCCACTTCTGGATTCTATTCAAAAGGATCATCATCTTTTTCTTTCAGTGTTTCATATAGAGGCCCAGCTAGTAGACTGTAGTTAGGGATCCAGAAGCAGCAAACCCTGGCCTCCCCAGGAACCCCTAAGCTGTCTTCTAGTTTTAGAAATGGGTAAGGCTGTAAATCCTTTCTTCCCTTTCCTGGGATGGGCTTCTCCGACCTTCTGTGAGAATGCAGCCCACGCAGGTCACCATAGTCTGTGATATTTGAGCTTTTTCTTGGACAACTTGTATCCTTTATTGGCTTGGTAGTTCAGAGGTCTCCTTAGTAGGGCTGGCGATCAGAATGTCGTCTGCATATTGAAGGAGTGTTTCCTTTTCCAGAGGTAGAACTTTTAGGTCTTTAGCTGAGCTTTCCCCAAAGATGGTGTGGGAATTTTTGAACCCTTGGGGCAAGACGGCCCGGAAGTATTGTTTTAGTTGTATGTTGAGTCCTGCCACTCACAAGCCAAAATTTCTTGTGACCCTGGGACTAATAGAATACAAAAGAAGGCTTCATTGAAGACTAATACAGAATACCATGTCCTGGTGGTTAGTAGAATGACCAGCAGGGTGTAGGGTTTAGGAACTACTGGAGGTATATCCTCGGTGGCTTCACTGACTGTCCTGACATCTTTTACCAGGACTCCAGCAGCCCATGGGGCTCTCGAGGTCAGGCCAATCCCAGGATATGGAGCTCACCTGGGCAGGTACCCCACCCCCACCCCAGCCCACGGGGCTCTCGTGTTCAGGCCCCTCCCAGGATATGGGGCTCCCTGGGCAGGTTCCCCTGCAGCCCATGGGGCTCTCGTGGTCAGGCCCCTCCCAGGATACAGAGCTACCCTTTCAGGTACCGTGGCAGGGCTGGGCACACAGGAGCCATGCACATCGCCCTCATTGCAGAGCACTCCCAGCTCACCTGTCACTCAGATCTGACACAGAGCACCTCAGAGCAGGACTTGAACTAACAAACAGCAGCTCCGACAGGTCTGTGACCCTGGGCATCACTCTGTGTGGCCTCCCTCCACCTGGTCTTCCAGAGATTTCCACTGCACCCGGGGCACCAGGCCTCTGTCTCCACCCACCACCCACCCCTGCTCTCCCTGACTCCTGGGTACTTCTCATTAGGAGATGGTTTTCTTGAAGTTGTCTCCCACTCATGGGCCAGATAATATAATTAGAAAACAAGCCAGAGCTGCAGCCCCTTGTCTATCCTGACTCTCAGGAGCCCACACCTGTTCCTTGGAACTGGCCGATTCAGCAAGTTCCAGTTTCTGCAACTGTGAGCCCCTGAGGGGTGATTATTGGCTGGCCTGGGAAGCCTGACCATGCCGGCCATCCCTCCCCAGGTGTGCCTGGGTTGAGATCAATATAAACACCGCTCCAGGCAGCAAGAGCACCTGCAGCTGTGCCTGACGCCATTTTCTGCCCTGTCAGCAGTCTCGGGGCTGGACTGGTGGGAGGGAGTGAGAGGCCACGGCTTTGTGGGTTGCCCAGTGTGAGTGGGGCTCTGCTGGACTTTCTGCAGCAGTTGCCAAGATGCCACCTGCTAAAGAAGAGGATGTGCCACCCATACCTGCCGCTGGAATTTCTCCCTGGGCAGAGGTGAGTAAGGAAGAAAGCAGTGGGGGCCGGGACAGGAGGGGTATCTCAGGCAGGGAAATGGAAAGCTTCCAGAAGAGCACCCAGGGCCAGGACCATCCTGTCTGGCCTGCAGGCACCAAGTCGGCTGGCATGCTGTCGCTCATGTGGCTCCATGGCCCTTCCTCTAGGCTTTCAAGTCCTTGTACATATTCAGGTGTTTTACCTGGGAAGGGTGGGAACATTTCAGCAGCAGCTGGCCTGGGGCTCGGCCCACGTTTACTCACAGATGCCTCGGCACGGGCCCCCAGCTTTGCAATGAGGACGCTTGTTGTGTGGGGCATGCTGGCTGAATGGGAGATGATTCCCCACCACTGACCAACTTCAGAATTGTTTACAACTGGAGCAAGGGCCCTGATACGGTTTTCCTCTGTGTAACTGGTGGGTTCTGTTTTTTTTTCTTTTTTTCGTTTTTGGTTAAAGGTAGATTTTATTCCTCTTTTTTGTATTTACAGATATAAGCATGGAAATAATTTATTCATATAAATACATGTATATGAAGGGAAGAATATTTTTTCTGTTTTACTTTTTGTAATTTTGAATTTTATTTTATTTTTTTATACAGCAGGTTCTTTTTGGTTACCTATTTTATACATAGAAATGTATACATGTCAATCCCAATCTCTCAACTCCCACCACCACCCCCCTAACAGCTTTCCCCCCTTGGTGTCCATACGTTTGTTGTCTACATCTGTTGCTCTATTTCTGCCTTGCAAAACGGTTCATCTGTACAACTTTTCTAGGTTCCACATATATGCATTTATATACAGGATTTGTTTTTCTCTTTCTGACTTACTTCACTCTGTATGACAGTCTCTAGATCCATCAACGTCTCTACAAATGACCCAATTTCATTCCTTTTTATGGCTTAGTAATATTCCATTTTATATATGTACCTTATCTTTATGCATTCGTCTGTCTGTGGGCATTTAGTTTGCTTCCATTACCTGGATATTGTAAATAGTGATGCAATGAACATTGCGGTGAATGTCTCTTTTCGTTTTATGGTTTTGTCTGGGTATATGCCCAGTAGTGGGATTGCTGTATTATATGGTAATTCTATTCTTAGTTTTATAAGAAACTCCATAAAGTTCTCCACAGTGACTGCATCAATTTACATTCCCAACAATAGTGGAAGAGGTTTCCTTATCTCCGCACCCTTTCCAGCATTTGTTGTTTGTAGATTATCTGATGATGCCCATTCTAACAGGTGTGAGGTGATACACCATGGATTAGTCTATTTCGTTGAGCAAAGAGTAGGTCTTGTCTATTACATATTTGGCTTATGGAACGGTATGTGTGCTCATTTCAATCTCTGGTTTTATACAGCACCCCAACTCAACTTTCCCCTTAAGCAAGCATAAGTTTTTATCTAAATGTGAGACTCTGTTCGGTTTTGTAATTCAGTTTATGTGTAGCCAAGTTTACACTCCCTCTATTTGTGATATCTTATGATAATTATGTTTCTCTGTGTGACATATTTCTCTTAGAATCATCATACTTAAATCCACTCAATTTGCTGCTACAGGCCTGATGACATTGATTTCATTGCTGAGTGATATTCCGTTGTACGTAAGTAGGACAACTCCTTTATCCATTTTTTTCTTTCTGGGATATTTAATTTGTACTGGACTCAAGGTTCTTGTAAACACAGCAGCCCTGGATATTGTGTTGGCTGTGTCTTGTTGATTTTAATTTTCCTAAGCTATAGGGCCAAAAGTGGAAGTGCCCTAGGCTCTGTAGCTTTGTTTTTTAGATGTTTCAGCATACACCATAAACATCACCAGAGTGTCTGTTGGCAATTTACATCCCGTCCATCAGCATAACAAGGCTCCCTGTTCTCCATGGCCTGTCCTGTGTTTCTGGGTTTTACACTTTTTTCAGATGACTCTTTTGACGAATGGGAAATGAGAGTTCATTGTAGTGCGGATTTCCATTGCTCGAATTCTTGGTTGGCCACAAAGGGCATATGCGTTTTTTCCTGAATATATTCAGGAAAAAATGTATACGCACTTTTTGTCCAAGTGCATCACTGTCAAAGATCTGCCGCTTTTCACATGCTTTAAATGCAATTCCAATCTACCTCCTGAAATATGATTCCTGCAATTCTGCCTCGTTTTCAAGTCCTCTGTGCAGACTTACTTCAATATATTTTTGCCAATAGCTGTCATTTATAACTCTGCTGGTTTGTGAATTACAGTGCCTGTGATTTCCTTTCTTAACTCGTTTCCTTGAAAGCTGGCCACAGAACCGCAGGTTTGCTTCAGGCCGTAATCAGGGTCCCGCACGGCACTCTGAGCCTTTGGTTAATTCCTCTTCCTGGTGGGAAATTAGAGTTAAATGTGCCCCTCCAGACACCTGCCTCACTCCCAGCCCCTTGGTGATGTGTGTCCTCTGGTTTGAGGCCACATGTGCTGGGTTCCTCACCTTTTGCAGATGTGGCCCCACTGGTGTGCGGACACTCCTGCCTGGTTCCCATCCCCTTGGTGATGTGAGCCCTCCAGTGAGAGTCTGATCCTGGTTGGGCTCCTCACACTTCTGTGAGGTGGGCCCTCTTCTCTGAGGTCACTCCTGCCTGGCTGACACACCCCGCCTTGGCGACGTCGGCCCTCTGGTGGCAGTTGGAGCCCGCTGGGAGCCTCCTCCCCTCAGTGATGAGGCCCTCTGGCATCAGGCCCTAACTGCTGGTTACCCACATTTTCTGATACGTGCTAAGTGGTGTGAGGGCACTCCTGCCAGGTTCCCATCCCCATGTGCCTTCTGCTCTATGGTCCCAACACCTGTGTTGTTCACAGTTTCAGGATGTTGGCTCTCTGGTGTTAGTTCACTCAGGCCTAGATCCCATAGACTCTGTGCTCTGAGCCGCCTGCTGGGAGGTTCCTACTGCTGGATTCCTTACCATTTTTATTCTTTGGGTCCTGTGTTTTCATGCTCCTCCTTCCTGACTCACTCCCAGCCCCTTTGTGATGTGGGTCCTCTGGTTTGAGGCCACATGTGCCGGTTTCCTCACCTTTATTGATGTGGCCCCACTGGTGTGAGGACACTCCTGCCTGGTTCCCATCCCCTTGGTGATGGGGGCCCTCTGGTGAGAGTCTGATCCTGGCTGGATTCCTCACCCTTCTGGGAGGTGGGCCCTCTGCTGTGAGGTCACTCCTGCCTGGCTGGCACACATCACCTTGGCGATGTGGGTCCTCAGTTGGGAGTTGGTGCCTGCTGGGAGTCTCCTCCCCTCGGTAATGAGGGCCCTCTGGCGTCAGGCCCTAACTCATGGGCTCCCAAAATTTTCTGATATGTGCCCTGTCGTGCGAGTACACTCCTGCCACGTTCCCATCCCCATGGGGATGTGGGCCTTCTGCTCTGAGGTCCCACCAGCTGGATTGCTCACAGTGTCATGATGTGAGCCCTCTGCTGTGAGTTCACTGTGGCCTGGATCCCATAGACTCCGTACTCTGGGCCACCTGCTGGGGGGTTCCAACTGCTGGATTCCTCACATTTTTTATTCTGTGGGCCCTGTGTTGTTAGGCTACTCCTGCCTGCCTCACTCGGAGCACCTTGGAAATGTGGGTCCTCTGGTTTAGGCCACATGTGCTGGGTTCGTCACCTTTCTATAATGTGGCCACACTGGTGTGAGGACACTCCTGCCTTGTTCCGGTCCCCTTGGTGATGTGGGCTCTCTGGTGAGAGTCTTATCCTGGCTGGTTTCCTCACCCTTCTGTGAGGTAGGCCCTCTGCTGTGAGGTCACTCCTGCCTGACTGGCACACGTCACCTTGGCGACGTGGGCCCTCAGGTGGGAGTTGGTGCCTGCTGGGAGTCTCCTCCCCTCGGTAATGAGGGCCCTCTGGCGTCAGGCTCTAACTCCTGGGCTCCCAAAATTTTCTGATGTGCGCCCTGTGGTGTGAGTACACTCCTGCCAGGTTTCCAACCCCATGGGAATATGGGCCTTCTGCTCTGAGGTCCCAACGGTGGGTGGCTCAGTTTCATGATGAGGGCCCTCTGGTGTGAGTTCACTCCGGCCTGGATCCCATAGCCTCGCTGCTCCTGGCCGCCTGCGGGGAGGTTCCAACTGCGGGATTCCTCACCTTTTTTCTTCTATGAGCCCTCTGTTTGGAGACTCCTCCTGCCTGACTCACTCCCAGCCCCTTGGTGATGTGTGTCCTCTGGTTTGAGGCCACGTGTGCTGGGTCCCTCACCTTTCGATGATGTGGCCCCGCTGGTGTGAGGACACTCCTGCCTGGTTTCTATCCCCTTGGTGATGTGGGCCCTCTGGTGAGAGTCTGATCCTGGCTGGGTTCCTCACCCTTCTGTGAGGTGGGCCCTCTGCTGTGATGTCACTACTGACTGGCTGGCACACCCCGCCTTGGCGACATCGGCCCTCTTGTGGCAGTTGGAGCCTGCTGGGAGCGACCTCCCCTCGGTGATGAGGGCTCTCTAGCGTCAGGCCGTAACTGCTGGGTACCCACTTTTTCTGATACGTGCTAAGTGGTGCGAGGACACTCTTGCCATGTTCCCAACCCCATGGGGATGTGGGCCTTCTGCTGTGAGGTCCCAATGGCTGGGTTGCTCACAGTTTCATGATATGGGCCCTCTGCTGTGAGTTCACTGCAGCCTGGATCGCATAGACTCGGTGCTCTGGGCCGCCTGCTGGGAGGTTCCCACTGCAGGATTCCTCAGCTTTTTTATTCTATGGGCCCTGTGTTGTGAGGCTACTCCTGCATGCCTCACTCCGAGCCCCTTGGAGATGTGGGTCTTCTGGTTTAGGCCACATGTGCTGGGTTCCTCACCTTTCTATGATGTGGTCACCCTGGTGTGAAGACAGTCCTGCCTGGTTCTGATCCTCTTGGTGATGTGGGCCCTCTGGTGAGAGTCTAATCCTCTTTGGGTTCCTCACACTTTTTTGAGGTTGGCCCTCTGCTCTGAGGTCACTCCTGCCTGGCTGGCACACCCCGCATTGGCGACGTTGGCCCTCTTGTAGCAGTTGGAGCCTGCTGGGAGCCTCCTCTCCTCGGTGATGAGGGCCCTCTGGCGTCAGGCCCTAACTGCTGGGCTCCCCACATTTTCTGATGTGTGCCCACTGGTGCGATGACACTCCTGCTTGGTTCGCTTCCCCATGGGGATGTGGGCCTTGTGCTCTGAGGTCACAATGGCTAGGTTGCTCACAGTTTCATGATGAGGGCCCTCTGTTGTAAGTTCATCATTGCCTGGATCCCATAGCCTCGGTGCTCTGGGCCGCCTGCTGGGATGTTCCAACTGCTGGATTCCTCACCTTTTTTATACAATGGGCCACGTGTTTTGAGGTTCATCCTGCCTGCCTCGCTCCGAGACCCATGGAGATGTGGGTCCTCTGGTTTGAGGCCACATGTGCTGGGTACCTCAACTTGCGATGATGTGGCCCCACGGGTGTGAAGACACTCCTGCCTGGTTCCCAGCCCCTTGCTGATGTGGGCCCTCTGGTGAGAGTCTGATAATGGCTGGGTCCCTTACCCTTCTGTGAGGTGGGCCCTCTGATGTGAGGTCACTCCTGCCTGGCTGGCTCACGTCACCTTGGCGATGTGGGCCCTCTGTTGGCCACTGAAGCATGCTGGGAGCCCCCTACCCTCTTTGAGGAGGGCCTTGGAAAAAACGCATATGCACTTTTTGAACAAGTGCATCATTGTCGAGGTTCTGCCTCTTCTCCTATGCTTTCAGTGCACTTCCCGTCTACCTCCTGAAATCGTTTTCCTGGAATTCTGCCCCGCTTTCAAGTCCTCTTCGCAGCCTTCCTTCAATATATTTTTGGACGATAGCTGTCATTTATAACTCTGCAGGTTTGTGAATTACAGTGCCCCTGAGCTCCTTTGTTCAACTCGCTATCTTGTGAGCTGCCTGCACACCCGCAGTATTGCTTCAGGCCCTAATCTGGTTCTGGCAGGGCATTCTGAGCCTTTGGTTAATTCCACTTCCTGGTGAGAAATGAGCATTAAATTGCCCGTGCAGACACCTACAGCTAGTCTCTCATTGGTTCTCCCTATTCCTGTTCATCTTGCGCAGAAATTGCAAACTGTGACAAGCAGGAGGTTAAAGGCACTGACTCTCCATGTGGGGAGAGTGTTAGTTAAGCGTCTGGAATGGTGAACCCGAGTATAAAGGGAAGAAAACTGAGATGCATTTGAAAACGTTTCCCAATCACATGGTGGACCATACTCTGGGTTTCCCATACATGATGTAGCGGAAGGAAGAATCCCTTAAACCTGGAGAGTTGGGACCCTTGGAATGGGTACCATGCAGTATGACTTCAAAGGGTCTGCAATTGCTCACCGAACCTCAACAATGCTATCAGGGCGAAGTGTCCGGCCTTATGTCTCCCCAGCACTGGGTGTACATGTGGTAAATCCAGGTTGCATCAGAAGCCCTGAGTGAATTATTTAAGAATTGCTCTCTATTTCACTGTCATTGTGTTTTGTTTTTGAAATTTATTTTGATAATATGATTTATCGGATTTTCACTGTTGCCTTTAGGCCACTGAACACACGCTGGATTCTCTTTCGGACACATATAAATCCATGGGTTTTAAGATTCTTGCTAGGCAGGTATATTTCTAGGCGTTGAATATGGGGTGTTGAGCCCATTTCGTTGAGCAAGCAGTAGGTCTTGTCTATTACATATTTGGCTTATGGAACTGTATCAGTGCGAATTTCAATCTCTGTTTTTATGCAGCACCCGAACTCACCTTTCCCAAAAAGCAAGCATAAGTTGGTTTTCTAAATTTGAGACACTGTTCTGTTTTGTAATTCAGTTCATGTGTAGCCAAGTTTACATTCCGTGTATTAGTGATACCTTATGATGTTTCTTTTTCTGTGTGACCTATTGCACGTAGAATCATCCTACCTGAATCCACTCATTATGCCGCTACGGGCCTGATGACATAGATTTCATTGCTGAGTGATATTCCATTGTACGTAAGAACCACAACTTCTTTATCCATTTTTCGCCCTCTGGGATATTTAACTTGTACCGTAGACGAGGTTCTTGTAAACAGAGCCGTTCCAAACTTTGGGGTGCCTGTGTGGTTTTGATTTTAATTTCCCTAAGCTATAGGACCATAAGTGGAAGTGCCATAGGCTGTGTTGCTTTGTTTCTTATGTGTTTCAGGAAATACCATACACTTCTCCAGAGTGGCTGTTGGCAATTCACATCCCGCCCATCAGGATAACAATGCTCCCTCTTCTCCATGGCCTGTCCTGCCTTTCTGGATTTTACACTTTTTTCAGATGGCCCTTTTGACCGGGGGGCAGTGAGACTTCATTGTAGTGCAGATTTCTTTACACGCTTGCTTGGTTGGCCAAAAAGGGCGTATGCGTTTTTTCCTGATTATATTCAGGAAAAAACGCATACACCCTTTTTGGCCAAGTGCATCATTGTCGCCGTTCTCCGTCTTTTCCTAGGCGTTAAGTGCAATTCCAGTCTACCCCGAAATCGTTTTCCTGAATTTCTGCCCAAATTCTAAGTCCTCTTCGCAGACATACTTCAATATATTTTGGACGATAGCTGTCATTTATAACTCTGCAGGTTTGTGAATTACAGTGCCCCTGAGCTGCTTTCTTCAACACGCTTTCCTGTGAGTTGGCCGCAAAACCACAGGATTGCTTCAGGCCCTAATCTGGTTCCGGCAGGGCATGCTGGGCCTTTGGTTATTTCCTCTTCCTGGTGGGAAATGAGCGTTCCATTTGCCCGTGCAGACACCTACAGCTAGTCTCTCATTGGTTCTCCCTATTCCTGTTCATCTTGCGCAGAAATTGCAAACTGTGACCAACAGGAGGTTAAAGGCACCTACTCTCCAAGTGGTGAGAGTGTTAGTAAAGGGTCTGGAATGGTGAACCCAAGTAAAATGGTACAAAAACTGAGATGCATTTGAAAACGTTTGTCGGTCACACGGTGCACCATACTGTGGGTTTCCCATGCATGTTTTAGCTGAAGGAAGAATCCATTAAACATGGAGAGTTGGGACTTATGGAATGGGTACCATGCAGTATGACTTCAAAGGGTCTGCATTTGCTCATTGAACCTCACCAATGCTATCAGCACGAAGTGCCCAACCTTATGTCTCACTCAGCTCTGGGTGTAGATGTGGTAAATCCAGGTTGCATCACAAGCCCTGAATGAACTATTTAAGAATTGGTCTCTATTTCACTGTCCTTGGGTTTTGTTTTTGTAATTCATTTTGATAATGGGATATATCGGATTTTCTCTGCTGCCTTCATGCAGCTGTACACACGCTTGATTCTCTTATGGAGACATATAAATCCATGGGTTTGAAGATTCTTACTAGTCAGGTGTATTCCTAGGCGTTGAATATGGGGTGTTTAGTCCATTTCGTTGAGCAAGGGGTAGGACTTGACTATTACATATTTGACTTATGGAAAGGTATCTTTGCTAATTTCTATCTCTGGTTTTATGCAGCACCCCAACTCACCTTTCCCCTTAATCAAGCATAAGTTGGTTTTCTAAATTTGAGACCCTGTTCTGTTTTGTAATTCAGTTCATGTGTAGCCAAGATTACATTCCGTGTATTAGAGATATCTTATGATGTTTCATTTTCTGTGTGACTTATTTCACTTAGAATCATCGTACCTGAATCCACTCATTATGCCGCGACGGGCCTGATGACATAGATTTAATTGCTGAGTGATATTCCATTGTACGTACGTACCACAAATTCTTTATCCATTTTTCACATTCTGGGATATTTAACTTGTACCGTAGAAGAGGTTCTTGTAAACAGAGCCGTCCGACAATTTGGGGTGGCTGTGTGTTTTTGATTTTAATTTCCCTAAGCTATAGGACCATAAGTGGAAGTGCCGTAGGCTCCGTTGCTTTGTTTTTTCGGTGTTCCAGGAAACACCATACACTTCTCCAGAGTGGCTGTTGGCAATTTACATCCCGCCCATCAGCATAACAAGGCTCCCTGTTCTCCATGGCCTGTGCTGCCTTTCTGGATTTTACATTTTTTCAGATGGCCCTTTTGACCGGGGGGCAGTGAGACTTCATTGTAGTGCAGATTTCTTTAACATGCTTGCTTGGTTGGCCAAAAAGGGCGTATGCGTTTTTTCATGAATATATTCAGGAGAAAACGCATACGCCCGTTTTGGCCAAGAGCATCATTGTTGACGTTCTGCCTCTTTTCCTGTGCTTTAAATGCAATTCCCGTCTCCCCCCTGAAATCGTTTTCCTGCAAATCTGTCCCGCTTACAAGTCGTCTTCGCAGGCTTCCTTCAATATATTTTTGGACGATAGCTGTCATTTATAGCTCTGCAGGTTTGTGAGTTACAGTGCCCCTGAGCTCCTTTCTTCAAGTCGCTATCTTGTGAGCTGGCCGCAAACCCGCAGCATTGCTTCAGGCCTTAATCTGGTTCCGGCACGGCATGCTGAGCCTTTGGTTAATTCCTCTTCCTGGTGCGAAATGAGCGTTAAATTTCCCCGTGCAGATACCTAGAGCTAGTCTCTCATTCGTTCTCCCTATTCCTTTTCATCTTGCGCAGAAATTGCAAACTCTGCCCAACAGGAGGTTAAAGGCACTGACACTCCAAGTGGGGAGAGTGTTCGTAAAGGGTCTGGAATGGTGAACCCGAGTAAAAGGGGACGAAAACTGAGATGCATTTGAAAACGTTTGCCAGTCACACGGTGCACCGTACTGTGGGTTTCCCATGCATGTTTTAGCTGAAGGAAGAATCCCTTAAACTTGGAGAGTTGGGACCCTTGGAATGGGTACCATGCTGTATGACTTCAAAGGGTCTGCATTTGCTCATCGAACCTCACCAATGCTATCAGCCCGAAGTGCCCAACCTTATGTCTCACTCAGCTCTGGGTGTAGATGAGGTAAATCCAGGTTGCATCACAAGCCCTGAATGAATTATTTAAGAATTGCTCTCTATTTCACTGTCCTTGGGTTTTGTTTGTGTAATTCATTTTGATAATGGGATTTATCGGATTTTCTCTGCTGCATTCATGCCGCTGTACACACGCTTCATTCTCTTACGGAGACATATAAATCCATGGGTTTGAAGATTCTTACTAGTCTGGTGTATTCCTAGGCGTTGAATATGGGGTGTTTAGTCCATTTCGTTGAGCAAGGGGTAGGTCTTGACTATTACATATTTGGCTTATGGAAAGGTATCTGTGCTAATTTCTATCTCTGGTTTTATGCAGCACCCCAACTCACCTTTCCCCTTAAGCAAGCATAAGTTGGTTTTCTAAATTTGAGACCCTGTTCTGTTTTGTAATTCAGTTCATGTGTAGTCAAGTTTACATTCCGTGTATTAGTGATATCTTATGATGTTTCATTTTCTGTGTGACTTATTTCACTTAGAATCATCGTACCTGAATCCACTCATTATGCCGCGATGGGCCTGATGACATAGATTTCATTGCTGAGTGATATTCCATTGTACGTACGTACCACAACTTCTTTATCCATTTTTCACATTCTGGGATATTTAACTTGTACCGTAGACGAGGTTCTTGTAAACAGAGCCGTCCGACACTTTGGGGTGGCTGTGTGTTTTTGATTTTAATTTCCCTAAGCTATAGGACCATAAGTGGAAGTGCCGTAGGCTCCGTAGCTTTGTTTTTTCGGTGTTCCGGGAAACACCATACACTTCTCCAGAGTGGCTGTTGGCAATTTACATCCCGCCCATCAGCATAACAAGGCTCCCTGTTCTCCATGGCCTGTGTTGCCTTTCTGGATTTTACACTTTTTTCAGATGGCCCTTTTGACAGGGGGGCAGTGAGACTTCATTGTAGTGCAGATTTCTTTAACATGCTTGCTTGGTTGGCCAAAAAGGGCGTATGCGTTTTTTCCTGAATATATTCAGGAAAAAACGCATACGCCCTTTTTGGCCAAGAGCATCATTGTCGACGTTCTGCCTCTTTTCCTATGCTTTAAATGCAATTCCCGTCTACCCCCTGAAATCGTTTTCCTGCAAATGTGTCCCGCTTACAAGTCGTCTTCGCAGCCTTCCTTCAATATATTTTTGGACGATAGCTGCCATTCATAACTCTGCAGGTTTTTGAATTACAGTGCCCCTGAGCTCCTTTCTTCAACTCGCTTTCTTGTGAGCTGGCCGCAAAACCGCAGGATTGCTTCAGGCCCTAATCTGTTTCCGGAAGGGCACGCTGAGCCTTTGGTTAATTCCTCTTCCTGGTGGGAAATGAGCATTCCATTTGCCCGTGCAGGCACCTACAGCTAGTCTCTCAATGATTCTCCCTATTCCTGTTCATCTTGCGCAGAAATTGCAAACTGTGCCCAACAGGAGGTTAAAGGCACTGACTCTCCAAGTGGGGAGAGTGTTAGTAAAGCGTCTGAAATGGTGAAACCGAGTACCAGGGGATGAAACATGAGATTCATTTTAAAATGTTTCCTGGTCACATGTTGGACCATACTCTGGGTTACCCATGCATATTTTAGATGAAAGAAGAATCCTTTAAACCTGGAGAGTTGCGATCATTCGAATGGGTACCATGGAGTATGACTTCAAAGTGTCTGCATTTGCTCAACGAACCTCACCAATGCTATCAGCCCGAAGTGTCCAGCCTTATGTCTCACCCAGCTCTGGGTGTAGATGTGGTACATCCAGGTTGCATCCCAAGCCCTGAATGCATTATTTAAGAATTGCTCTCTATTTCACTGTCATTGTGTTTTGTTTTTGAAATTTATTTTGATAATGGGATATATCTTATTTTCACTGCTGCGTTCATGCCATTGTACACACACTTGATTCTCTTATGAAGACATATAAATCCATGGGTTTTAATATTCTTATTAGTCAGGTATATTCCTAGGCGTTGAATATGGGGTTCTGAGTCCATTTTGTTGAGCAAGCAGTAGGTCTTGACTATTACATATTTGGCTTATGGAACAGTATCTGTGCTAATTTCAATCTCTGGTTTTATGCAGCACCCCAACTCACCTTTATCCTTAAGCAAGAATAAGTTGGTTTTCTATATTTGAGACCCTGTTCTGTTTTGTAATTCAGTTCATGTGTAGCTAAGCTTACATTCCATGTATTAGTGATATAGTATGTCTTTTTCTTTTTGAATTCTGTGACTTTGAATGATCATACGTAACTCCTCTGGAGTTGTTACAAGTGGCCATATTGCATTGATTTCCAGGCTGAGTCATATTCCACTCTACATAAGCACCACATCTGTATCCATTTTTTCCCTCCAGAGACATTTAAGTTATATCCTGGTCGAGAATCTTTTAAACAATTAGGCGGTATACATTGGGGTGCCTGTGTCCTCTCGATTTTTGTTTTTCCCAAGATATACGTCCATGAGTGCAAGTGCCCTGTGCTCTGTAGCTCATTTTTCAGATGCTTTATTAAACACAATACACTTCTCCGGAGTGACCGTTGGCAATATACGTTTCCACTATAAGCCTCACAGGGCTCCCTTTTCTCCTTGCCCTGTCCTGCATTTCTGGTGTTTACACTTTATGAGGATGGCTCTTCTGACTGATGCGAAGTGATATGTTTTGTAGTATTGATTTCCAGTGCCCACCTGTTTGGTTGGCTAAAAAAGTGTATGCCCTTTTCTTGAATATATACAGAAAAAGACGCATACACCCTTTTTGGCCAACTGCAATGTTGGCAATGTTCAGCCCCTTTTCTTGTGCTTAATGGCGAGTCCTTTCTACCTCTTCCAATCCCTTTCCTGCCATTCTCCGTTGCTTACAAGTCCTTTTCTCTGACTTTCCTCAAGACATTTTTCAGTGATAGATATTTTCAACTCTGCAGTTTCGTGAATTTTAGTGCCACTGAGCTCCATTTTTCAACTTGTGTTTATGGGAACTGGCCACAAAGCAGCGGGATTTCCTCAAGCCCTATTCTGTTTCCATGGGCAACCCTAGCCTTTGGTCAATTCGTCTTCCTGATTGGAAATTAGAGTGACATGTGCCTGTCCGAACACCTAGGACTTGTCTCTCATTGTTCCTCCTCCTTCTGCTTCATCCTCTGGACAAATTCCAAACTGTATGCAACAGGATGTTGACAGTGCTGACATCTCCAAGTGGGGAGACTGTTAGTAAAGACGCTGGAAGGGTGAACCCGAGCACCAGGAAATGAGGAGATGAGATGCCTTTTCCAAACTCTTCCCGATCAGACGGTATACCATCCTCTGGGTGTGACAGGCATGCTTTAGCTGTAGGAAGGGTCCCATTCATGTGAGGAGAACACCAGGGCTTTTTCAAAATCACTGTCTCTCCGCAACCCAAACTGGGGAATTTTTTAAGCTACGGCTACACATATGTTCATTAAGGACCTTGGGAAGTAGACAGAGTCCAAACTTTAGATGATTGAAGTCTTCCTGGTCAGAAGCACTCACCACCGGCTTCCCTTAGGTTCCATTTTAACTGTCATTGATAGATGATGTCAATAAAAATATCTATTCTTTTTCAGATTATTTCCCCTTATAGGTTATTGCAAAATATTGAGTGTAGTTCCCTGTGCTATACAGCAGTTCCTTGTTGATGATCGATTTTATACATAGCAGTGTGTATGTGTTAATCCCAAACTGTTAATTTATCCCTCCTCTCACCTTTCCCCTTTGGTAATAATAAATTATAAGACTTTATACTTCTCAGAAATGGGGGAGCTGAAAGAGAGGTATCATTTTCAATGGAAAAGCATTTAAAACAAGATTGAAGCCTTAACCAAGATTATTAGATGTACAGCCTTGGAAAGAAATCACTTCATTTCTCTAATATTGACCTGACAAATAAGACAAACCTTTTCACTGAACTTGCTTATAATAAAGTGATGGAAATATCAAATGGAAGTGTTAGAAACATCTTATTTTACCCGAGCCTTATACACTGTTCTATGTTAATTACAGTTTGGCTCACACATCTGTTCATTGAAGTTACAATGTTCTCAATTTCTGTTATTGATCCTCCAGAGTGGACCCCAACAAGTGTCCCCCTGCCCAGTGTCATTGGAGCCAACAGATCGAGTCTGAGTTTGGTTCAGAAGCAAAGGAAACTTTATATTTTGATCAGAGAATGCAGAGGTGAGAGCATGTGCTACCCCGTGGGCTGTGGGCTGGGCTGCTGTGTAGAGATCCTGTCAGAGTCAGTGGGAGGGAGGGGGCGGAGCTCTTGAGGGCCCGGTTGGCTGCAGCTCAGGCTCTATATCACGGAGTGTGCACTGTGCCCCAGGAGCTGAGGTGTCGACCCAGCCATTCTGCACTAGAAAATCTGGTCTGAAGTGCCGGGTGTGGAACCTCTGTATGCGGGACCCTAGGAGCACGTGAAATTAGACAAAGCACAAAGGATAAAAAAGGTTAGACTTTATTTTATTGCCCAGATTCTATTTTTATCTCCCAGGGATTTTTAAGGGGCTTTGCCTGGGACAAGCCCCTCTTCTGCCTTTTGTCCCCTTCCTCATTCTTGGAGTGCTGGGGGTGCAGACCCTTCTTCTGTAACTGCTGAGTGCTGAGTTAGGAGCCCTCATACCCGTGGGCGAGGGTCAGAACTTCTCCCCAGCAGCCTCCAGGTGACGTTGATTGTCCCCAGGCCTCCTGCCTTCCTGCTAGTCTGCCTGAGCACCAGTATTGGAAGTGTTATAGATTCTAATGACCTTTAAGGGTCCAGGAAGGAGATGTGCAGTGATGCTGTGAGGTCCAGTTTCACCCCGCCCCGCATTTGTTCGGCCACCTTAGGCTGACCGTTTCTGCCAGCCTAGATGCTCTGACCAGTAGTCTGCACTTTCTTCAATTAGGCCCCTGAATTAACGTAAAAAGAGCACCAGGTGTCAGGACCCTGTCCGCTCAACTCCCAGACAGTCCAGGGTCATGGGTGATGAAGGACCATGATGGCCACTGAGTCAACAGCCTTTTGAAGTAAACAGGAGTCCAGCCGGTCTTATTGGCCAACATTATCACAGTGTCTGTAGGCTTTTCTATGGTGACAGCGTGATATACGGTTCCCCCGCCAGGATTATTAGGTCCGCTCTGGGGGCAGTAAGTCCTGCAAGCAGTAGTCTACTCTTTTGGGACACACTCTTGTTGTTTTATGAGAGAAACTCCAGGTCAAGTGATGGTCACTTGAGTCGTCATGGTGCCCCGTTGCCCCCGGTTATCTCTCTGGAGTTTGGAGTTGGAAGGCCTCCTCACTCGAGGTCAGTGTGCCCACAGAGCAAACCCTGCAACTTCAGGGCATCATTGGGTGTTAGGAACACCACTTGGGGTCCTTTTCCCTTAGGAGGGAGGTGGCCTTTTGGGCTGCTGATTTCCAGGATTTTAGATACCGCCAGTATCTTGGCCAGATGTGGCAGTGGGCCAAGCCCCTTGGTGACCGTAGTTTATCCTACCTGGATGGCATTCTTTCATTGTTCCATTTCAAGTGGTCCCAGTTTTTGCACTAATACTCCAATGGCGATTCACCGTTCACCAGGAATGTAAAGGTCAAAGGGTTTAGCTAAATTAGGGAGTTCCAGGGCAAGGGTCTGAATTGACTGCTCTTTCCATTCTTGAAAGGCCACTTCTGGATTCTATTCAAAAGGATCATCATCTTTTCCTTTCAGTGTTTCATATAGAGGCCCAGCTAGTAGACTGTAGTTAGGGATCCAGAAGCAGCAAACCGTGGCCTCCCCAGGAACCCCTAAGCTGTCTTCTAGTTTTAGATATGGGTAAGGCTGTAAATTGTTTCTTCCCTTTCCTGGGATGGGCTTCTCCGACCTTCTGTGAGAATGAAGCCCAGGCAGGTCACCGTAGTCTGTGATATTTGAGCTTTTTCTTGGACAACTTGTATCCTTTATTGGCTTGGTAGTTCAGAGGTCTCCTTAGTAGGGCTGGTGTTCAGAATGTCGTCTGCATATTGAAGGAGTGATTCTTTTTCCAGTGGTAGGACTTTTAGGTCTTTAGCTGAGCTTTCCCCAAAGATGGTGTGGGAATTTTTGAACCCTTGGGGCAAGACGGCCCAGAAGTATTGTTTTAGTTGTATGTTGAGACCTGCCACTCACAAGGCAAAATTTCTTGTGACTCTGACACTAATGGAATACAAAAGAAGGCATCATTGAAGACTAATACAGAATACCATGTCCTGGTGGTTGGTAGAATGACCAGCAGGGTGTAGGATTTAGGAACTACTGGAGGTCTATCCTCGGTGGCTTCACTGACTGTCCTGACATCTTTTACCAGGATTCCAGCAGCCCATGGGGCTCTCGATATCAGGCCAATCCCAGGATATGGAGATCACCTGAGCAGGGACCCTACCCCCCACTCCAGACCACGGGGCTCTCGTGGTCAGGCCCCTCTCAGGATACAGAGCTACCCTTGCAGTTACCGTGGTAGGGCTGGGCACACAGGAACCGTGCACATCGCCCTCATTGCAGAGCACTCCCAGCTCACCTGTCACTCAGATCTGACACAGAGCACCTCAGAGCAGGACTTGAACTAACAAACAGCAGCTCTGACAGGTCTGTGACCCTGGGCATCACTCTGTGTGGCCTCCCTCCACCTGGTCTTCCAGAGACTTCCACTGCACCCGGGGAACCAGGCCTCTGTCTCCACCCACCACACACCCCTCCTCTCCCTGACTCCTGGGTTCCTCTCATTAGGAGAGGGTTTTCTTGAAGTTGTCTCCCACTCATGGGCCAGATAATATAATTAGAAAACAAACCAGAGCTGCAGTCCCTTGTCTATCCTGACTCTCAGGAGCCCACACCTGTTCCTTGGACCTGGCCGATTCAGCAAGTTCCAGTTTCTGCAACTGTGAGCCCCTGAGGGGTGATTATTGGCTGGCCTGGGAAGCCTGACCGTGCCGGCCAGTCCTCCCCAGGTGTGCCTGGGTTGAGATCAATATAAACACCGCTCCAGGCAGCAAGAGCCCCTGCAGCTGTGCCTGACGCCTTTTTCTCTGCCCAGTCAGCAGTCTCGGGGCTGGGCTGGTGGGAGGGAGTGAGAGGCCACGGCTTTGTGGGTGGCCCAGTGTGAGTGGGGCTCTGCTGGACTTTCTGCAGCAGTTGCCAAGATGCCACCTGCTAAAGAAGAGGATGTGTCACCCATACCTGCTGCTGGAATTTCTCCCTGGGCAGAGGTGAGGAAGGAAGAAATCAGTGGGGGCCGGGACAGCAGGGGTATCTCAGGCAGGGAAATGGAAAGCTTCCAGAAGAGTACCCAGGGCCAGGACCATCCTGGCTGGCCTGCAGGCACCAAGTCGGCTGGCATGCTGTCCCTCATGTGGCTCCATGGCCCTTCCTCTAGGCTTTCAAATCCTTGTACATATTCAGGTGTTTTAC
This sequence comes from Delphinapterus leucas, assembly GCF_059928025.1. Lineage (NCBI taxonomy): Eukaryota > Metazoa > Chordata > Mammalia > Artiodactyla > Monodontidae > Delphinapterus > Delphinapterus leucas. Next base: position 5,525,318 of record NW_028322246.1, on the reverse strand, counting down.
CTGTGAAAGGTGGGAACATTTCTGCAGCAGCTGGCCTGGGGCTCGGCCCACGTTTACTCACAGATGCCTCGGCACGGTCCCCCAACTTTGCAATGAGGATGCTTGTTGCGTGTGGCCTGCTGGCTGAATGGGAGATGATTCCCCACCACTGACCAACTTCAGAATTTTTTACAACTGGAGCAAGTGCCCTGATACGGTTTTCCTCTGTGTAACTTGTGGGTTCTGTATTTTTTTTCTTTTTTTCATTTTTGGTTCAAGGTAGATTTTATTCCTCTTTTTTGTATTTACAGATATAAGCATGGAAATAATTTATTCATATAAATACATGTATGTGAAGGGAAGAATATTTTTTCTGTTTTACTTTTTTTAATTTTGAATTTTATTTTAATTTTTTATACAGCAGGTTCTTGTTGGTTATCTATTTTATACATAGAAATGTATACATGCCAATCCCAATCTCTCAACTCCTCCCACCACCACCCCCTAACAGCTTTCCCCCCTTGGTGTCCATACGTTTGTTGTCTACATCTGTTGCTCTATTTCTGCCTTGCAAAACGGTTCATCTGTACAATTTTTCTAGGTTCCACATATATGCATTAATATACAAGATTTGTTTTTCCATTTCTGACTTACTTCACTCTGTGTGACAGTCTCTAGATCCATCAACGTCTCTACAAATGACCCAATTTCATTCCTTTTTATGGCTTAGTAATATTCCATTTTATATATGTACCTCATCTTTATGCATTCGTCTGTCTGTGGGCATTTAGGTTGCTTCCATTACCTGGATATTGTAAATAGTGATGCAATGAACATTGCAGTGAATGTCTCTTTTTGATTTATGGTTTTGTCTGGGTATATGCCCAGTAGTGGCATTGCTGTATCATATGGTAATTCTATTCTTAGTTTTATAAGAAACTCCATAATGTTCTCCACAGTGACTGTATCAATTTACATTCCCAACAATAGTGGAAGAGGGTTCCTTATCTCCACACCCTTTCCAGCATTTGTTGTTTGTAGATTTTCTGATGATGCCCATTCTAACAGGTGTGAAGTGATACATCTTGGATGAGTCTATTTCATTGAGCAAAGAGTAGGTCTTGTCTATTACATATTTGACTTATGGAACGGTATGTGTGCTCATTTCAATCTCTGGTTTTATACAGCACCCCAACTCAACTTTCCCGTTAAGCAAGCATAAGTTTTTATCTAAATGTGAGACTCTGTTCGGTTTTGTAATTCAGTTTATGTGTAGCCAAGTTTACACTCTCTCTATTAGTGATATCTTATGATAATTATCTTACTCTGTGTGACATATTTCTCTTAGAATCATCATACTTAAATCCACTCAATTTGCTGCTACAGTCCTGATGACATTGATTTCATTGCTGAGTGATATTCCGTTGTACGTAAGTAGCACAACTCCTTTATCCATTTTTTTCTTTCTGGGATATTTAATTTGTACTGGACTCGAGGTTCTTGTATACACAGCAGCCCTAAATTTTGTGTTGGCTGTGTCTTCTTGATTTTAATTTTCCAAAGCTATAGGGCCAAAAGTGGAAGTGCCCTAGGGTCTGTAGCTTTGTTTGTCAGATGTTCCAGGATACACCATAAACATCTCCAGAGTGTCTGTTGGCAATTTACATCCCACCCATCAGCATAACAAGGCTCCCTTTATTCCATGGCCTGTCCTGTGTTTCTGGTTTTTACACTTTTTTCAGATGGCCCTTTTGACGAATGGGAAATAAGACTTCATTGTAGTGCGGATTTCCATTGCTCGAGTGCTTGGTTGGCCAAAAAGGGCATATGCGTTTTTTCCTGAATATATTCAGGAAAAAATGTATATGCACTTTTGTCCAAGTGCATCATTGTCGAAGATCTGCCGCATTTCACATGCTTTAAATGCAATTCCAATCTACCTCCTGAAATATGATTCCTGCAATTCTGCCTCGTTTTCAAGTCCTCTTTGCAGACTTACTTCAATATATTTTTGCCAATAGCTGTCATTTATACCTCTGCAGGTTTGTGAATTACAGTGCCCGTGATTTCCTTTCTTAACTCGTTTCCTTGAAAGCTGGCCACAGAACCGCAGGTTTGCTTCAGGCCATAATCAGGGTCCGGCACGGCACTCTGAGCCTTTGGTTAATTCCTCTTCCTGGTGGGAAATTAGAGTTAAATGTGCCCCTCCAGACACCTGCCTCACTCCCAGCCCCTTGGTGATGTGTGTCCTCTGGTTTGAGGCCACATGTGCTGGGTTCCTCACCTTTGGCTGATGTGGCCCCACTGGTGTGAGGACACTCCTGCTTGGTTCCCATCTCCTTGGTGATGTGGGCCCTCCGGTGAGAGTCTGATCCTGGTTGTGTTACTCACACTTCTGTGAGGTAGGCCCTCTTCTCTGAGGTCAGTCCTGCCTAGCTGGCACACCCCGCCTTGGTGACGTTGGCCATCTGGTGGGAGTTGGTGCCTGCTGGGAGTCTCCTCCCCTTGGTAATGAGGGCCCTCTGGCATCAGGCCCTAACTCCTGGGCTCCCAAAATTTTCTGATGTGCGCCCTGTGGTGCGAGTACATTCCTGCCAAGTTCACAACCCCATGGGAATGTGGGCCTTCTGCTCTGAGGTCCCAACGGTGGGTTGCTCAGTTTCATGATGAGGGCCCTCTGGTGTGAGTTCCCTCCGGCCTGGATCCCATAGCCATGCTGCTCCTGGCCACCTGCTGGGACGTTACAACTGCGGGATTCCTCACCTTTTTTCTTCTATGGGCCCTCTTTTTTGAGACTCCTCCTGCCTGCCTCACTCCCAGCCCCTTGGTGATGTGTGTCCTCTGGTTTGAGGCCACGTGTGCTGGGTCCCTCACCTTTTGATGATGTGGCCCCAATGGTGTGAGGACACTCCTGCCTGGTTCCTATCCCCTTGATGATGTGGGCCCTCTGGTGAGAGTCTGATCCTGTTTGGGTTCCTCACCCTTCTGTGAGGTGGGTCCTCTGCTGTGAGGTCACTCCTGCCTGGTTGGCATACCCCGCCTGGGCAACATCGGCCCTCTTGTGGCAGTTGTAGCCTGCTGGGAGCTTCCTCCCCTCGGTGATGAGGGCCCTCTTGCGTCAGGCCCTAACTGCTGGGTACCCACATTTTCTGATACGTGCTAAGTGGTGCGAGGGCACTCCTGCGAGGTTCCCATCCCCATGGGGATGTGGGCCTTCTGCTCTGAGGTCCCAATGTCTGGGTTGCTCACAGTTTCATGATGTGGGCCCTCTGCTGTGAGTTCACTGCAGCCTGGATCGCATAGACTTGGTGCTCTGGGCCGCCTGCTGGGAGGTTCACACTGCAAGTTTCCTCAGCTTTTTTATCCTATCGTCCCTGTGTTGTGAGGCTCCTCCTGCCTGCCTCACTCCGAGCCCCTTGGAGATGTGGGTCCTCTGGTTTAGGCCACATGTGCTGGGTTCCTCACCTTTCTATGATGTGGCCACACTGGTGTGAAGACAGTCCTGCCTGTTTCTGATCCCATTGGTGATGTGGGCCCTCTGGTGAGAGTCTTATCCTGGCTGGGTTCCTCACCCTTCTGTGAGGTAGGCCCTCTGCTGTGAGGTCACTCCTGCCTGGCTGTCACACGTCACCTTGGCGACATGGGCCCTCTGTTGGGAGTTGGTGCCTGCTTGGAGTCTCCTCCCCTTGGTAATGAGGGCCCTCTGGCGTCAGGCCCTAACTTCTGGGCTTCCAAAATTCTCTGATGTGTGCCCTGTGGTGCGAGTACACTTATGCCATGTTCCCAGCCACATGGGAATGTGGGCCTTCTGCTCTGAGGTCCCAACGGCTGGGTTGCTCACAGTTTCATGATGAGGGCACTCTGTTTTGAGTTCAGTCAGGTCTGGATCCCATAGCCTCGCTGCTCCTGGCCGCCTGCTAGGAGGTTCCAACTGCGGGATACCTCACCATTTTTATTCTATGGTCCCTATGTTTTGAGGCTCCTCCTGCCTGCCTCACTCCCAGCCCCTTGGTGATATGTGTCCTCTGGTTTGAAGCCACGTGTGCTGGGTCACTCACATTTCGGTGATGAGGCCCCACTGGTGTGAAGACACTCCAGCCTGGTTCCCATTCCCTTGGTGATGTGGGCCCTGTGGTGAGAGTCTGATCCTCTTTGGGTTCCTCACACTTTTGTGTGGTGGGCCCTCTGCTCTGAGGTCACTCCTGCCTGGCTGGCACATCCCACATTGGCGATGGTGGCCCTCTGGTAGCAGTTGGAGCCTGCTGTGAGCCTCCTCTCCTCGGTGATGAGAGCCCTCTGGCGTCAGGCCCTAACTGCTGGGCTCCCCACATTTTCTGATGTGTGCCCACTGGTGTGATGACACTCCTGCTTGGTTCCCTTCCCCATGGGGATGTGGGCCTTGTGCTCTGAGGTCACAACGGCTGGTTTCCTCACAGTTTCATGATGAGGGACCTCTGTTGTGAGTTCATCACTGCCTGGATCCCATAGCCCTGGTGCTCTGGGACGCCTGCTGGGATGTTCCAACTGCTGGATTCCTCACCTTTTTTATACAATGGGCCATGTGTTGTGAGGTTAATCCTGCCTGCCTCGCTCTGAGACCCATGGTGATGTGGGTCCTCTGGTTTGAGGCCACATTTCCTGGGTACCTCAACCTTTGATGATGTGGCCCCATGGGTGTGATGACACTCCTGTCTGGTTCACAGCCCCTTGCTGATGTGGGCACTCTGGTGAGAGTCTGATCCTGGCTGGGTTCCTTACCCTTCTGTGAGGTGGGCCCTCTGATGTGAGGTCACTCCTGCCTGGCTGGCTCACATCGCCTTGGCGATGTGGGCCCTCTGTTGGCCACGAAAGCATGCTGGGAGCCCCCTACCCTCTTTAATGAGGGCCCTGAAAAAACTCATATGCACTTTTTGACCAAGTGCATCATTGTCGAGAATCTGCCTCTTCTCCTATGCTTTCAGAGCACTTCCCGTCTACCTCCTGAAATCATATTACTGGAATTCTGCCCCACTTTCAAGTCCTCTTCGCAGCCTTACTTCAATATATTTTTGTTTGATACCTGCCATTTATAACTCTGCAGGTTTGTTAATTACAGTGTCCCTGAGCTCCTTTCTTCAACTAGCTTTCTTGTGAGCTGGCCGCAAAACCGCAGGATTGCTTCAGGCCCTAATCTGGTTTCCGCACAGCATGCTGAGCGTTTGGAAAATTCCTTTTTCTGGTGGGAAATGAGCGTTAAATTTGCCCGTGGAGACAACTACAGCTAGTCTCTCATTGGTTCTCCCTATTCCTGTTCATCTTGCGCAGATATTGCAAACTGTGCCCAACAGGAGGTTAAAGGCACTGACTCTCCAAGTGGGGAGAGAGTTAGTAAAGCGTCTGGAATGGTGAACCTGAGTACCAAGGGACGAAACCTGAGAGGCATTTAAAATCGCTTCCCAGTCACGTGGTGGACCATACTCTGGGATTCAGGTGCATGATTTAGGTGAAGGAAGAATCCTGTAAACCTGGAAAGTTGGGACCCATGGAATGGGTACCATGCAGTATGACTTCAAAGGGTCTGCGTTTGCTCATCGAACCTCACCAATGCTATCAGCACGAAGTGTCCAACCTTATGTCTCACTCAGCTCTGGGTGTAGATGTGGTAAATCCAGGGTGCATTACAAGCCCTGAAAGAATTATTTAAGAATTGCTCTCTATTTCAGTGTCATTGTGTTTTGTTTTTGTAATTCATTTTGATAATGGGATTTATCGGATTTTCTCTGCTGCATTCATGCAGTTGTACACACGCTTGATTCTCTTATGCAGACATATAAATCCATGGGTTTGAAGATTCTTACTAGTCAGGTGTATTCCTAGGCGTTGAATATGGGGTGTTTAGTCCATTTCGTTGAGCAAGGTGTAGGTTTTGACTATGACATATTTGGCTTATGGAAAGGTATCTGTGCTAATTTCTATCTCTGGTTTGATGCACCACCCCAACTCACCTTTCCCCTTAAGCAAGCATAAGTTTGTTTTCTAAATTTGAGACCCTGTTCTGTTTTGTAATTCAGTTCATGTGTAGCCAAGTTTACATTCAGTGTATTAGTGATATCTTATGATGTTTCATTTTCTGTGTGACGTATTTCACTTAGAATCATCGTACCTGAATCCACTCATTATGCCGCGACGGGCCTGATGACCTAGATTTCATTGCTGAGTGATATTACATTGTACGTACGTACCACAATTTCTTTATCCATTTTTAACGTTCTGGGATATTTAACTTGTTCCGCAGACGGTGTTCTTGTAAACAGAGCCGTCCGAAACTTTGGGGTGGCTGTGTGTTTTTGATTTTAATTCCGTAAGCTATAGGACCATAAGTGGAAGTGCCGTAGGCTCCGTTGCTTTGCTTTTAAGGTGTTTCAGGAAACACCATACACTTCTCCAGAGTGGCTGTTGGCAATTTATATCCCGTCCATCAGCATAACAAGTCTCCCTGTTCTCCATGGCCTGTCCTGCCTTTCTGGATTTTACACTTTTTTCAGAAGGCCCTTTTGACCGGGGGGCAGTGAGACTTCATTGTAGTGCAGATTTCCTTTACACGCTTGCTTGGTTGGCCAAAAAGTGCGTATGCGTTATTTCCTGAATATATTCAGTTAAAAACGCATACGCCCTTTTTGGCCAAGTGCATCATTGTCGAAGTTATGACTCTTTTCTATGCTTTAAATGCAATTCCAGTCTACCCCCTGAAATCGTTTTCCAGCAATTCTGCCCCGCTGTCAAGTCCTCTTCGCAGCCTTCTTCAATGTATTTCTGGACGATAGTTGGCATTTATAACTCTGCAGGTTTGTGAATGACAGTGCCCTTAAGCTCCTTTCTTCAACTCGTTTCCTTGTGAGCTGGCCGCAAAACCGCAGGATTGCTTCAGGCCCTAATCTGGTTCCGGCCCGGCATGCTGAGCCTTTGGTTAATTCCACTTCCTGGAGGGAAATGAGCATAAATTTGCCCGTGCAGACACCTACAGCTAGTCTCTCATTGTTTCTCCCTATTCCTTTTCATCTTGTGCAGAAATTGCATACTGTGTCAAACAGGAGGTTAAAGGCACTGACTCTCCAAGCGGGGAGAGTGTTATTATACCGTCCAGAATGGTCAACCCGAGTATCAGGGGACGAAAACTTACATGCATTTAAAAATGTTGCGCAGTCACAGGGACCATACTCTGGGTTTCCCATGCATGTTTTAGCTAAAGGAAGAATCCCTTAAACCTGGAGAGTTGGGACCCATGGAATGGGTATCATGCAGTATGACTTCAAAGGGTCTGCATTTGCTCACCGAACCTCACCAATGCTATCAGCTCAAAGTGTCCAGCCTTATGTCTCACCCAGCTCTGTGTGTAGATATGGTAAATCCAGGTTGCATCACAAGTCCTGAATGAATTATTTAAGAATTGCTTTCTATTTCACTGTCATTGTGTTTTGTTTTATAATTCATTTTGATAATGGGATTTATCGGATTTTCACTGCTGCATTTATACCGCTGTACACACGCTTGATTGTCTTATGGAGACATATAAATCCATGGGTTTTAAGATTCTTACTAGTCAGGTATATTCCTAGGCGTTGAATTTGGGGTGTTGAGTCCATTTTATTGAGCAAGGAGTAGGTTTTGACTATTGCATATTTGACTTATGGAACGGTATCTGTGCTAATTTCAATCTCTGGTTTTATGTAGCACCCCAACTCACCTTTCGCCTTAAGCAAGCATTGGTTGGTTTACTAAATTTGAGACCCTGTTCTGTTTTGTAATTCAGTTCATGTGTAGCCAAGTTTACATTCCGTGTATTAGTGGTATCTTATGATGTTTCTTTCTCTGTGTGACTAATTTCACTTAGAGTCTTCATACCTGAATCCACTCGTTATGCCGCGACGGGCCTGAAGACATAGATATCATTGCTGTGTGATATTCCATTTTACGTTCGTAGCACAACTTCTTTATCCATTTTCCGCTTTCTGGGATATTTAACTTGTACCATAGATGAGTATATTGTAAACAGAGCCATTCGAAAATTTGGGGTGGCTGCGTCTTTTTTATTTTAATTTCCCTAAACTATAGGACCATAAGTGGAAGTGCCGTAGGCGCCGTTGCTTTTTTTTTTAGGTGTTTGAGGAAACACCATACACTTCTCCAGAGTGGCTGTTGGCAATTTACATCCCGCCCATCAGCATAAGAAGGTTTCCTGTTCTCCATGGCCTGTGCTGCCTTTCTGGATTTTACACTTTTTTCAGATGGCCCTTTTGACCATGGGGGAGATGAGACTTCATTGTAGTGCAGATTACTTTAACATGCTTGCTTGGTTGGCCAAAAAGGGCGTATGCGTTTTTTCCTGAATATATTCAGGAAAAAACGCACACGCCCTTTTTGGCCAAGAGCATCATTGTCGACGTTCTGCCTCTTTTCCTATGCTTTAAATGCAATTCCAGTCTACCCCCTGAAATCGTTTTCCTGCAATTCTGCCCCGCTTTCAAGTATCTTCGCAGCCTAACTTCAATATATTTTTGGACGATAGCTGTCAATTATAACTCTGCAGGTTTGTGAATTATAGTGTCCCTGAGCTCCTTTCTTCAACTCGCTTTCTTGTGAGCTGGCCACAAACCCGGAGGATTGCTTCAGGCCCTAATCTGATTCCGGAACGGCATGCTGAGCCTTTGGTTAATTCCTCTTCCTGGTGGGAAATGAGCGTTAAATTTGCCCCTGCAGACACCTACAGCTAGTCTCTCATTGGTTCTCCCTATTCCTGTACATCTTGCGCAGAAATTGCAAACTGTGCCAAACAGGAGGTTAAAGGCACTGACTCTCCAAGTGGGGAGAGTGTTAGTAAAGGGTCTGGAATGGTGAACCCGAGTAAAAGGGGACGAAAACTGAGATTCATTTGAAAACGTTTTCCGGTCACACGGTGCACCATACTGTGGGTTTCCCATGCATGTTTTAGCTGAAGGAAGAATCCCTTAAACCTGGAGAGTTGGGACCCATGGAATGGGTACTATGCAGTATGACTACAAACGGTCTGCATTTGCTCATCGAACCTCATCCATGCTGTCAGCCCGAAGTGTCCAACCTTATGTCTCACTCAGCTCTGGGTGTAGATGAGGTAAATGCAGGTTGCATCACAAGCCCTGAATGAATTATTTAAGAATTGCTCTCTATTTCACTGTCATTTTTTTTGTTTTTGAAATTTATTTTGATAATGGGATTTAGCTGATTTTCACTGCTGCGTTTTTGTCACTGTACACACGCTTGATTCTCTTATGGAGACATATAAATCCATAGGTATTAAGACTCTTACTCATCCTGTATATTCCTAGGCACTGAATATGGGGTGTTGAGTCCATTTCGTTGACCAGGAAGTAGGTTTTTTCTATTACATATTTGGCTTATGGAACGGTATCTGTGCTAATTTCAATCTCTGGTTTTATGCAGCACCCCAACTCTCCTTGATCCTTAAGCAAGCATAAGTTGGTTTTCTAAATTTGAGACCCCGTTCTCTTTTGTAATTCAGTTCATTTGTAGCCACGTTTACATTCCATGTATTAGTAATATCGTATGTCTTTGTCTTTTTGAATTATGTGACTTCAAATGATCATACGTAACTCCTCTGGGGTTGTTACAACTGGCCATGTTTCATTGATTTTCAGGCTGAGTAATATTCCACTCTACATAAGTGCCACACCTCTGTCCATTTTTTCCCTCCAGAGACATATAAATTATATCCTAATCGAGGATATATTAAACAGAGAGGCGGTAAACATTGGGGTGCCTGTGTCCTCTCGATTTTTCTTTTTCCCAAGATATACGTCCATGAGTGCAAGTGCCCTGTGCTCTGTAGCTCATTTTTTAGATGCTTTAGTAATCACAATACACTTTTCCAGAGTGACCGTTGGCAATATACATTTCCACTATAAGCCTCACAGGGCTCCCTTTTCTCCTTGCCCTGTCCTGCATTTCTGGTGTTTACACTTTATGAGGAAGGCTCTTCTGACTGATGCGAAGTGATATGTTTTGTAGTATTGATTTCCAGTGCCCACCTGTTTGGTTGGCTAAAAAAGTGTATGCCCTTTTCTTGAATATATACAGAAAAAGATGCATACACCCTTTTTGGCCAACTGCAATGTTGGCAATGTTCAGCCCCTTTTCTTGTGCTTAATGGCGAGTCCTTTCTACCTCATCCAATCCCTTTCCTGCCATTCTCCGTTGCTTACAAGTCCTTTTCTCTGACTTTCCTCAAGACATTTTTCAGTGATAGATATTTTCAACTCTGCAGTTTCGTGAATTTTAGTGTCCCTGAGTTCCATTTTTCAACTTGTGTTTATGGGAACTGGCCACAAAGCAGCGGGATTTCCTCAAGCCCTATTCTGTTTCCATGGGCAACCCTAGCCTTTGGTCAATTCGTCTTCCTGATTGGAAATTAGAGTGACATATGTCTGTCCGAAAACCTAGGACTTGTCTCTCATTGTTCCTCCTCCTTCTGCTTCATCCTTGGACAAATTCCAAACTGTGTGCAACAGGATGTTGACAGTGCTGACATCTCCAAGTGGGGAGACTGTTAGTAAAGACGCCGGAGTGGTGAACCCGAGCACCAGGAGATGAGGAGATGAGATGCCTTTTCCAAACTCTTCCCGATCAGACGATATACCATCCTCTGGGTGTGACAGGCATGTTTTAGCTGTAGGAAGTGTCCCGTTCATGTGAGGAGAACACCAGGGCTTTTTCAAAATCAGTGTCTCTCCGCTACCCAAACTGGGGAATTTTTTAAGCTACGGCTACACATATGTTCATTAAGGGCCTTGGGAAGTAGGCAGAGTCCAAACTTTAGATGATTGAAGTCTTCAGGGTCAGAAGCACTGACCACCGGCTTCCCTTAGGTTCCATTTTAACTGTCATTGATAGATGATGTCAATAAAAATATCTATTCTTTTCAGATTATTTCCCCTTATAGGTTATTGCAAAATATTGAGTGTAGTTCCCTGTGCTATAGAGTAGTTCCTTGTTGACGATCTATTTTATACATAGCAGTGTGTATGTGTTAATCCCAAACTGTTAATTTATCCCTCCTCCCACCTTTCCACTTTGGTAATAATAAATTATAAGATTTTATACTTCTCAGAAATGGGGGAGCTGAATGAGAGGTATCATTTTCAATGGAAAAGCATTTAAAACAAGATTGAAGATTTAACCAAGATTATTAGATGTACATCCTTGGAAAGAAATCACTTCGCTTCTCTAATATTGACCTGACAAATAAGACAAACCTTTTCACTGAACTTGCTTGTAATAAAGTGATGGAAATATCAAATGGAAGTGTTAGAAACATCTTATTTTACCCGAGCCTTATACACTGTTCTATGTTAATTATAGTTTGGCTCACACATCTGTTCATTGAAGTTACAACGTTCTCAATTTCTGTTACTGATCCTCCAGAGTGGACCCCAACAAGTGTCCCCATGCCCAGTGTCATTGGAGCCAAAAGATCAAGACTGAGTTTGGTTCAGAAGCAAAGGAAACTTTATATTTTGATCAGAGAATGGAGAGGTGAGAGCATGTGCTACCCCGTGGGCTGTGGGCTGGGCTGCTGTGTAGAGATCCTGTCAGATTCAGTGGGAGGGAGGGGGCAGAGCTCTCGAGGGCCCTGTTGGCTGCAGCTCAGGCTCTATATCGCGGAGTCTGCACTGGGCCCCAGGACCTGATGTGTCGACCCAGCCATTCTGTACTAGGAAATCTGGTCTGAAGTGCCGGGTGTGGAACCTCTGTATGCGGGACCCTAGGAGCACATGAAATTAGACAAAGCACAAAGGATAAAAAAGTTAGACTTTATTTTATTGCCCAGATTCTATTTTTATCTCCCAGGGATTTTTAATGGGCTTTGCCTGGGACAAACCCCTCTTCTGCCTTTTGTCCTCTTCCTCATTCTTGGAGTGCTGAGGGTGCAGACCCTTCTTCTGTAACTGCTGAGTGCTGAGTTAGGAGCCCTTATACCCGTGGGCGAGGGTCAGAACTTCTCCCCAGCAGCCTCTAGGTGACGTTGATTGTCCCCAGGCCTCCAGCCTCCCTGTTCATCTGCCTGAGCATGAGCATTGGAAGTGTTATAGATTCTAATGACCTTTAAGGGTCCGGGAAGGAAATGTGCAGTGACGCTGTGAGGTCCACTTTCACCCCGCCACACATTTGTTCAGACACTTTAGGCTGACCGTTTCTGCCAGCCTAGATGCTCTGACTAGTAGTCTGCACTTTCTTCAATTAGGCCTCTGAATTAACGTAAAAACAGCACCAGGTGTCAGGACCCTGCCTGCTCAACTCCCGGACAGTCCAGGGTCAGTTGTGATGAAGGACCATGATGGCCACTGAGTCAACAGCCTTTTGAAGTAAACAGGAGTCCAGCCGGTCTTACTGGTCACCATCATCACGGTGTCTGTAGGCTTTTCTATGGTGACAGCGTGATATACGGTTCCCCTGCCAAGATTATTACCTCCCCTCTGGGTGCAGTAAGTCCTGCAAGCAGTAGTCTACTCTTTTGTGACACACTCTTGTTGTTTTATGAGAGAAACTCCAGGTCAAGTGATGGTCACATGTGTCGTCATGGTGCCCCGTTGCCCCCGGATATCTCTCTGGATGTTGGAGTAGGAGGGCTTCCTCACTGGAGGTCAGTGTGCCCACGGAGCAAACCCTGCAACTTCAGGGCATGGTTGGGGGTTAGGAACACCACGTGGGGTCCTTTTCCCTTAGGAGGGAGGTGGCCTTTTGAGCTGCTGATTTCCAGGTTTTTAGATACCGCCAGTATGTTGGCCAGATGTTGCAGTGGGCCAAGCCCCTTGGTGACTATAGTTTATCCTACCTGGATGGCATTCTTGCATTGTTCCATTTCAAGTGGTCCCAGGTTTTGCACTAATACTCCAATGGCAATTCACCTTTCACCAGGAATGTAAAGGTCAAAGGGTTTAGCTAAATTAGGGAGTTCCAGGGCAAGGGTCTGAATTGACTGCTCTTTCCATTCTTGAAAGGCCACTTCTGGATTCTATTCAAAAGGATCATCATCTTTTCCTTTCAGTGTTTCATATAGAGGCCCAGCTAGTAGACTGTAGTTAGGGATCCAGAAGCAGCAAACTCTGGCCTCCCCAGGAACCCCTAAGCTGTCTTCTAGTTTTAGAAAGGGGTAAGGCTGTAAATTGTTTCTTCCCTTTCCTGGGATGAGCTTCTCCGACCTTCTGTGAGAATGAAGCCCAGGCAGGTCACCGTAGTCTGTGATATTTGAGCTTTTTCTTGGACAACTTCTATCCTTTATTGGCTTGGTAGTTCAGAGGCCTCCTTAGTAGGGCTGGTGATCAGAATGTCGTCAGCATATTGAAGGAGTGTTTCCTTTTCCAGAGGTAGAACTTTTACGTCTTTAGCTAAGCTTTCCCCAAAGATGGTGTGGGAATTTTTGAACACTTGGGGCAAGACGGCCTGGATGTATTGTTTTAGTTGTATGTTGAGTCCTGCCACTTACAAGCCAAAATTTCTTGTGACTCTGGGACTAATGGCATACAAAAGAAGGCATCATTGAAGACTAATACAGAATACCGTCTCCTGGTGGTTGGTAGAATGACCAGCAGGGTGTAGGAATTAGGAACTACTGGAGGTATATACTCGGTGGCCTCACTGACGATCCTGACATCTTTACCAGGCCCCTGGCAGCCCATGGGGCTCTCGTGGTCAGGCCAATCTCAGGATATGGAGCTCACCTGGGCAGGTACCCCACCTCCACACCAGCCCATGGGGCTCTCATGGTCAGGCCCATCCCAGGATATGGGGTTCCCTGGGCAGGTCCCCTGCAGCCCATGGGGCTCTCGTGGTCAGCTCCCTCCCAGGATACAGAGCTACACTTGCAGGTACTGTGGCAGGGCAGGGCACACAGGAACCGTGCACATTGCCCTCATTGCAGAGCACTCTCAGCTCACCTGTCACTCAGATCTGACACAGAGCACCTCAGAGCAGGACTTGAACTAACAAATAGCAACTCCGACAGGTCTGTGACCCTGGGCATCACTCTGTACGGCCTGCCACCACCTGGTCTTCCAGAGACTTCCACTGCACCCGGGGCACCAGGCCTCTGTCTCCACCCACCACCCACCACCCACCCCTCCTCTCCCTGACTCCTGGGGTCCTCTTATTAGGCCAGGGTTTTCTTGAAGCTGTCTCCCACTCATGGGCCAGATAAAATGATTAGAATACAAGCCAGAGCTGCAGCCCATTGTCTATCCTGACTCTCAAGAGCCCACACCTGTTCCTTGGACCTGGCCGATTCAGCAAGTTCCATTTTCTGCAACTGTGAGACCCTGAGGGGTGATGATTGGCTGACCTGGGCAGCCTGACCATGCCGGCCAGCCCTCCCCAGGTGTGCCTGTTTTGAGATCAATATAAACACCGCTCCAGGCAGCAAGAACCCCTGCAGCTGTGCCTGACGCCATTTTCTCTGCCCTGTCAGCAGTCTTGGGGCTGGGCTGGTGGGAGGGAGTGACAGGTCACGGCGTTGTGGGTGGCCCAGTGTGAGTGGGGCTCTGCTGGACTTTCTGCAGCAGTTGTCAAGATGCCACCTGCTAAAGAAGAGGATGTGTCACCCATACCTGGCGCTGGAATTTCTCCCTGGGCAGACGTGAGGAAGGAAGAAATCAGTGGGGGCCGGGACAGGAGGGGTATCTCAGGCAGGGAAATGGAAAGCTTCCAGAAGAGCACCCAGGGCCAGGACCATCCTGGCTGGCCTGCAGGCACCAAGTTGGCTGGCATGCAATCACTCGTGTGGCTCCATTGCCCTTCCTCTAGGCTTTCAAGTCCTTGAACATATTCAGGTGTTTTATCTGGGAAGGGTGGGAACATTTCAGCAGCAGCTGGCCTGGGGCTCGGACCACGTTTACTCACAGATGCCTCAGCACGGTCCCCCAGCTTTGCAATGAGGACGCTTGTTGCGTGGGGCCTGCTGGCTGTATGGGAGATGATTCCCCACCACTGACCAACTTCAGAATTGTTTACAACTGGAGCAAGTGTCCTGATACGGTTTTCCTCTGTGTAACTTGTGGATTCTGTTTGTTTTTTCTATTTTTCGTTTTTGGTTCAAGGTAGATTTCATTCCTCTTTTTTGCATTTACAAATATAAGCATAGAAATAATTTATTCATATAAATACATGTATGTGGAGGGAAGAATATTTTTTCTGTTTTACTTTTTAATTTTATTTTTTTTAATTTTTAATCTTATTTTTTATACAGCAGGTTCTTATTGGTTATCTATTTTATACATATAAATGTATACATGTCAATCCCAATCTCTCAACTCTTCACACCACCATCCCCCCAACAGCTTTCTGCCCTTGGTGCAGATTTCCTTTACAGGCTTGCTTGGTTGGCCATCAAGGGTGTATGCGTTTTTTCCTGAATATATTCAGGAAAAAATGCATACGCCCTTTTTGGCAAAGTGCATCATTGTCGACATTCTGCCTCATTTCCTATGCTTTAAGTGCAATTCCAGTCTACCCCCTGAAATAGTTTTCCTCAAATGCTGCCCCCCTTTCCAGTCCTCTTCGCAGACTTACTTCAATATATTTTTGGACGATAGCTGTCATTCATAACTCTGCAGGTTTGTGAATTAGAGTGCCCCTGAACTCCTTTCTTCAACTCGCTATCTTGTGAGCTGGCTGCAAACCCGCACGATTGTCAGGCCCTAATCTGTTTCAGGCACGGCATGTTGAGCCTTTGGTTAATTCCTCTTCCTGGTGCGAAATGAGCATTAAATTTGCCCGTGCAGACACCTACAGCTAGTCTCTCATTGGTTCTCCCTATTCCTTTTCATCTTGCGCAGAAATTGCAAACTGTGCCCAACAGGAGGTTAAAGGCACCTACTCTCCAAGTGGTGAGAGTGTTAGTAAAGGGTCTGGAATGGTGAACCCAAGTAAAAGGGGACGAAAACTGAGATGCATTTGAAAACGTTTGTCGGTCACACGGTGCACCATACTGTGGGTTTCCCATGCATGTTTTAGCTGAAGGAAGAATCCTTTAATCTTGGAGAGTTGGGACCCATGGAATGGGTACCATGCTGTATGACTTCGAAGGGTCTGCATTTGCTCATCGAACCTCACCAATGCTATCAGCCCGAAGTGCCCAACCTTATGTCTCACTCAGCTCTGAGTGTAGATGTGGTAAATCCAGGTTGCATCACAAGCCCTGAATGAATTATTTAAGAATTGCTCTCTATTTCACTGTCCTTGGGTTTTGTTTGTGTAATTCATTTTGATAATGGGATTTATCGGATTTCCTCTGCTGCATTCATGCCGCTGTACACACGCTTCATTCTCTTACGGAGACATATAAATCCATGGGTTTGAAGATTCTTACTAGTCAGGTGTATTCCTAGGCGTTGAATATGGGGTGTTTAGTCCATTTCGTTGAGCAAGGGGTAGGTCTTGACTATTACATATTTGGCTTATGAAAAGGTATCTGTGCTAATTTCTATCTCTGGTTTTATGCAGCACCCCAACTCAGCTTTCCCCTTAAGCAAGCATAAGTTGGTTTTCTAAATTTGAGACCCTGTTCTGTTTTGTAATTCAGTTCATGTGTAGCCAAGTTTACATTCCGTGTAGTAGTGATATCTTATGATGTTTCATTTTCTGTGTGACTTATTTCACTTAGAATCATCGTACCTGAATCCACTCATTATGCCGCGACGGGCCTGATGACATAGATTTCATTGTTGAGTGATATTACATTGTACGTATGTACCACAACATCTTTATCCATTTTTCGCTCTCTGGGATATTTAACTTATACCGTAGACGAGGTTCTTGTAAACAGAGCCGTCTGAAACTTTTGGGTGGCTGTGTGTTTTTGATTTTAATTTCCCTAAGCTATAGGACCATAAGTGGAAGTGCCGTAGGCTCCGTAGCTTTGTTTTTTCGGTGTTCCGGGAAACACCATACACTTCTCCAGAGTGGCTGTTGGCAATTTACATCCCGCCCATCAGCATAACAAGGCTCCCTGTTCTCCATGGCCTGTGCTGCATTTCTGGATTTTACACTTTTTTCAGATGGCCCTTTTGACCGGGGGGCAGTGAGACTTCATTGTAGTGCAGATTTCTTTAACATGCTTGCTTGGTTGGCCAAAAAGGGCGTATGCGTTTTTTCCTGAATATATTCAGGAAAAAACGCATACGCCCTTTTTGGCCAAGAGCATCATTGTCGACGTTCTGCCTCTTTTCCTATGCTTTAAATGCAATTCCCGTCTACCCCCTGAAATCGTTTTCCTGCAAATCTGTCCCGATTACAAGTCGTCTTCGCAGCCTTCCTTCAATATATTTTTGGACGATAGCTGTCATTTATAACTCTGCAGGTTTGTGAGTTACAGTGCCCCTGAGCTCCTTTCTTCAACTCGCTATCTTGTGAGCTGGCCGCAAACCCACAGGATTGCTTCAGGCCCTAATCTGGTTCCGGCACGGCATGCTGAGCCTTTGGTTAATTCCTCTTCCTGGTGGGAAATGAGCGTTAAATTTGCCCGTGCAGACACCTAGAGCTAGTCTCTCATTCGTTCTCCCTATTCCTTTTCATCTTGCGCAGAAATTGCAAACTGTGCCCAACAGGAGGTTAAAGGCACTGACTCTCCAAGTGGGGAGAGTGTTCGTAAAGGGTCTGGAATGGTGAACCCGAGTTAAAGGGGACGAAAACTGAGATGCATTTGAAAACGTTTGCCAGTCACACGGTGCACCATACTGTGGGTTTCCCATGCATGTTTTAGCTGAAGGAAGAATCCCTTAAACTTGGAGAGTTGGGACCCATGGAATGGGTACCATGCTGTATGACTTCAAAGGGTCTGCATTTGCTCATCGAACCTCACCAATGCTATCAGCCCGAAGTGCCCAACCTTATGTCTCACTCAGCTCTGGGTGTAGATGTGGTAAATCCAGGTTGCATCACAAGCCCTGAATGAATTATTTAAGAATTGCTCTCTATTTCACTGTCCTTGGGTTTTGTTTGTGTAATTCATTTTGATAATGGGATTTATCGGATTTTCTCTGCTGCATTCATGCCGCTGTACACACGCTTCATTCTCTTACGGAGTCATATAAATCCATGGGTTTGAAGATTCTTACTAGTCAGGTGTATTCCTAGGCGTTGAATATGGGGTGTTTAGTCCATTTCGTTGAGCAAGGGGTAGGTCTTGACTATTACATATTTGGCTTATGGAAAGGTATCTGTGCTAATTTCTATCTCTGGTTTTATGCAGCACCCCAACTCACCTTTCCCCTTAAGCAAGCATAAGTTGGTTTCCTAAATTTGAGACCCTGTTCTGTTTTGTAATTCAGTTCATGTGTAGCCAAGTTTACATTCCGTGTATTAGTGATATCTTATGATGTTTCATTTTCTGTGTGACTTATTTCACTTAGAATCATCGTACCTGAATCCACTCATTATGCCGCGACGGGCCTGATGACATAGATTTCATTGCTGTGTGATATTCCACTGTACGTACGTACCACAACTTCTTTATCCATTTTTCACATTCTGGGATATTTAACTTGTACCGTAGACGAGGTTCTTGTAAACAGAGCCGCCAGAGACTTTTGGGTGGCTGTGTGTTTTTGATTTTAATTTCCCTAAGCTATAGGACCATAAGTGGAAGTGCCGTAGGCTCCGTTGCTTTGTTTTTCAGGGGTTTCAGGAAACACCATACACTTCTCCAGAGTGGCTGTTGGCAATTTACATCCCGACCATCAGCATAACAAGGCTCCCTGTTCTCCTTGGCCTGTCCTGTCTTTGTGGATTTTACACTTGTTTCACATGTCCCTTTTGACCGGGGGGCAGTGAGACTTCATTGTAGTGCAGATTTCTTTAACATGCTTGCTTGGTTGGCCAAAAAGCGCATATGCTTTTTTTCCTCAATAAATTCAGGAAAAAACGCATACACCCTTTTTGGCCAAGAGCATCATTGTCGACGTTCTGCCTCTTTTCCTATGCTTTAAATGCAATTCTCGTCTACCCCCTGAAATCGTTTTCCTGCAATTCTGCCCCACTTACAAGTCGTCTTCGCAGCCTTCCTTCAATATATTTTTGGACGATAGCTGTCATTTATAACTCTGCATGTTTGTGAGTTACAGTGACCCTGAGCTCCTTTCTTCAACTCGCAACTTGTGAGCTGGGCGCAAACCCGCAGGATTGATTCAGGCCCTAATCTGGTTCCGGCACGGCATGCTGATCCTTTGGTTAATCCCTCTTCCTGGTCGGAAATGAGCATTAAATTTGCCCGTGCAGACACTTACTGCTAGTCTCTCATTGGTTCTCCCTATTCCTGTTCATCTTGCGCAGAAATTGCAAACTGTGCCAAACAGGAGGTTAAAGGCACTGACTCTCCAAGTGGGGAGAGTGTTAGTAAACGTTCTGGAATGGTGAACCCGAGTAAAAGGGGACGAAAACTGAGATGCATTTGAAAACCTTTCCTGGTCACACGGTGCACCATACTGTGGGTTTCCCATGCATGTTTTAGCTGAAGAAAGAATCCCTTAATCCTGGAGAGTTGGGACCCATGGAATGGGTACCATGCTGTATGACTTCAAAGGGTCTGCATTTGCTCATCGAACCTCAACAATGCTATCAGCCCGAAGTGCCCAACCTTATGTCTCACTCAGCTCTGGGTGTAGATGTGGTAAATCCAGGTTGCATCACAAGCCCTGAATGAATTATTTAAGAATTGCTCTCTCTTTCACTCTCATTGTGTTTTGTTTTTGTAATTTATTTTCATAATGGGATTTATCGCATTTTCACTGCTGTGTTCATGCCGCTGTACTCACGCTTGATTCTCTTACGGACACATATAAATCCATGAGTTTGAAGATTCTTACTAGTCAGGTGTATTCGTAGGTGTTGAATATGGCGTGTTGAGTCCATTTCGTTGACCAGGGAGTAGGTTTTTTCTATTACATATTTGGCTTATCGAACGGTATCTGTGCTAATTTCAATCTCTGGTTTTATGCAGCTCCCCAACTCTCCTTTTTCCTTAAGCAAACATAAGTTGGTCTTCTAAATTTGAGACCCCATTCTGTTTTGTAATTCAGGTACTTTGTAGCCACGTTTACATTCCATGTATTAGTAATATCGTATGTCTTTTTCTTTTTGAATTATGTGACTTTGAATGATCATACGTAACTACTCTGGGGTTGTTACAACTGGCCATATTTCACTGATTTTCAGGCTGAGTAATATTCCACTCTACATAAGTGCCACACCTCTATCCATTTTTTCCCTCCAGAGACATATAAATTATATCCTAGTCGAGGATCTTTTAAACAGAGAGGCGGTAAACATTGGGGTGCCTGTGTCCTCTCCATTTTTGTCTTTCCCAAGATATACGTCCATGAGTGCAAGTGCCCTGTGCTCTGTAGCTCATTTTTTAGATGCTTTAGTAAACACAATACACTTCTCAAGAGTGACCATTGGCAATATACATTTCCACTATAAGCCTCACAGGGCTCCCTTTTCTCCTTGCCCTGTCCTGCATTTCTGGTGTTTACACTTTATGAGGAAGGCTCTTCTGACTGATGTGAAGTGATATGTTTTGTAGTACTGATTTCCAGTGCGCACCTGTTTGGTTGGCTAAAAAAGTGTATGCCGTTTTCTTGAATATATACAGAAAAAGACGCATACACCCTTTTTGGCCAACTGCAATGTTGGCAATGTTCAGCCCCTTTTCTTGTGCTTAATGGCGAGTCCTTTCTACCTCTTCCAATCCCTTTCCTGCCATTCTCCGTTGCTTACAAGTCCTTTTCTCTGACTTTCCTCAAGACATTTTTCAGTGAGAGATATTTTCAACTCTGCAGTTTCGTGAATTTTAGCGGCCCTGAGTTCCATTTTTCAACTTGTGTTTATGGGAACTGGCCACAAAGCAGCGGGATTTCCTCAAGCCCTATTCTGTTTCCATGGGCAACCCTAGCTTTTAGTCAATTCGTCTTCCTGATTGGAAATTAGAGTGACATGTGCCTGTCCGAACACCTAGGACTTGTCTCTCATTGTTCCTCCTCCTTCTGCTTCATTCTCTGGACAAATTCCAAACTGTATGCAACAGGATGTTGACAGTGCTGACATCTCCAAGTGGGAAGACTGTTCGTAAAGACGCTGGAGGGGTGAACCCGAGCACCAGGAGATGAGGAGATGAGATGCCATTTCCAAACTCTTCCCGATCAGACGGTATACCATCTTCTGGGTGTGACAGGCATATTTTAGCTGTAGGAAGTGTCCCATTCATGTGAGGAGAACACCAGGGCTTTTTCAAAATCACTGTCTCTCCACAACCCAAACTGGGGAATTTTTTAAGCTACGGCTACACATATGTTCATTAAGGGCCTTGGGAAGTAGGCAGAGTCCAAACTTTAGATGATTGAAGTCTTCAGGGTCAGAAGCACTCACCACCGGCTTCCGTTAGGTTCCATTTTAACTGTCATTAATAGATGATGTCAATAAAAATATCTATTCTTTTTTCAGATTATTTCCCCTTATAGGTTATTGCAAAATATTGAGTGTAGTTCCCTGTGCTGTACAGTAGTTCCTTGTTGATGATCGATTTTATACATAGCAGTGTGTATGTGTTAATCCCAAACTGTTAATTTATCCCTCCTCCCACCTTTCCCCTTTGGTAATAATAAATTATAAGATTTTATACTTCTCAGAAATGGGGGAGCTGAAAGAGAGGTATCATTTTCAATGGAAAAGCATTTAAAACAAGATTGAAGCTTTAACCAAGATTATTAGATGTACATCCTTGGAAAGAAATCACTTCGTTTCTCTAGTATTGACCTGACAAATAAGACAAACCTTTCACTGAACTTGCTTATAATAAAGTGATGGAAATATCAAATGGAAGTGTTAGAAACATCTTATTTTACCCGAGCCTTATACACTGTTCTATGTTAATTACAGTTTGGCTCACACATCTGTTCATTGAAGTTACAATGTTCTCAATTTCTGTTACTGATCCTCCAGAGTGGACCCCAACAAGTGTCCCCCTGCCCAGTGTCATTGGAGCCAACAGATCGAGACTGAGTTTGGTTCAGAAGCAAAGGAAACTTTATATTTTGATCAGAGAATGCAGAGGTGAGAGCATGTGCTACCCCGTGGGCTGTGGGCTGGGCTGCTGTGTAGAGATCCTGTCAGAGTCAGTGGGAGGGAGGGGGCGGAGCTCTCGAGGGCCCGGTTGGCTGCAGCTCAGGCTCTATATCGCGGAGTCTGCACTGTGCTCCAGGAGTTGAAGTGTCGACCCAGCCATTCTGCACTAGGAAATCTGGTCTGAAGTGCCGGCTGTTGAACCTCTGTATGCGGGACCCTAGGAGCACGTGAAATTAGACAAAGCACAAAGGATAAAAAAGGTTAGACTTTATTTTATTGCCCAGATTCTATTTTTATCTCCCAGGGATTTTTAAGGGGCTTTGCCTGGGACAAACCCCTCTTCTGCATTTTGTCCCCTTCCTCATTCTTAGAGTGCTGAGGGTGCAGACCCTTCATCTGTAACTGCTGAGTGCTGAGTTAGGAGCCCTCATACCTGTGGGATAGGGTCTGAACTTCTCCCCAGCAGCCTCCAGGTGACGTTGTTTGTCCGCAGGCCTCCTGCCTCCCTGCTCCTCCGCCTGAGCACAAGTATTGGTAGTGTTATAGATTCTAATGACATTTAAGGGTCCAGGAAGGAGATGTGCAGTGACGCTGTGAGGTCCAGTTTCACCCCGCCCCACATTTGTTCGGCCACCTTAGGCTGACCGTTTCTGCCAGCCTAGATGCTCTGACCAGTAGTCTGTGCTTTCTTCAGTTAGGCCCCTGAATTAACGTAAAAACAGCACCAGGTGTCAGCACCCTGACTGCTCAACTCCCAGACAGTCCAGGGTCAGTGGTGATGAAGGACCATGATGGCCACTGAGTCAACAGCCTTTTGAAGTAAACAGGAGTCCAGCCGGTCTTATTGGCCACCATCATCACAGTGTCTGTAGGCTTTTCTATGGTGACAGCGTGATATACTGTTCCCCTGCCAAGATTATTACCTCCCCTCTGGGTGCAGTAAGTCCTGCAAGCAGTAGTCTACTCTTTTGGGACACACTCTTGTTGTTTTATGAGAGAAACTCCAGGTCAAGTGATGGTCACACGAGTCGTCATGGTGCCCCTTTGCCCCAGTTATCTCTCTGGAGGTTGGAGTTGGAGGACCTCCTCACTCAAGGTCAGTGTGCCCACGGAGCAAACCCTGCAACTTCAGGGCATGGTTGGGGGTTAGGATCACCACGTGGGGTCCTTTTCCCTTAGGAGGGAGGTGGCCTTTTGGGCTGCTGATTTCCAGGTTTTCAGATACTGCCAGTATCTTGGCCAGATGTGGCGGTGGGCCAAGCCCCTTGGTGACCGTAGTTTATCCTACCTGGATGGCATTCTTGCATTGTTCCATTTCAAGTGGTCCCAGGTTTTGCACTAATACTCCAATGGCCATTCAAATTTCACTAGGAATGTAAAGGTCAAAGGGTTTAGCTAAATTAGGGAGTTCCAGGGCAAGGGTCTGAATTGACTGCTCTTTCCATTCTTGAAAGGCCACTTCTGGATTCTATTCAAAAGGATCATCATCTTTTTCTTTCAGTGTTTCATATAGAGGCCCAGCTAGTAGACTGTAGTTAGGGATCCAGAAGCAGCAAACCCTGGCCTCCCCAGGAACCCCTAAGCTGTCTTCTAGTTTTAGAAATGGGTAAGGCTGTAAATTGTTTCTTCCCTTTCCTGGGATGGGCTTCTCCGACCTTCTGTGAGAATGCAGCCCACGCAGGTCACCATAGTCTGTGATATTTGAGCTTTTTCTTGGACAACTTGTATCCTTTATTGGCTTGGTAGTTCAGAGGTCTCCTTAGTAGGGCTGGCGATCAGAATGTCGTCTGCATATTGAAGGAGTGTTTCCTTTTCCAGAGGTAGAACTTTTAGGTCTTTAGCTGAGCTTTCCCCAAAGATGGTGTGGGAATTTTTGAACCCTTGGGGCAAGACGGCCCGGAAGTATTGTTTTAGTTGTATGTTGAGTCCTGCCACTCACAAGCCAAAATTTCTTGTGACTCTGGGACTAATAGAATACAAAAGAAGGCTTCATTGAAGACTAATACAGAATACCATGTCCTGGTGGTTAGTAGAATGACCAGCAGGGTGTAGGGTTTAGGAACTACTGGAGGTATATCCTCGGTGGCTTCACTGACTGTCCTGACATCTTTTACCAGGATTCCAGCAGCCCATGGGGCTCTCGAGGTCAGGCCAATCCCAGGATATGGAGCTCACCTGGGCAGGTACCCCACCCCCACCCCAGCTCACGGGGCTCTCGTGGTCAGGCCCCTCCCAGGATACAGAGCAACCCTTTCAGGTACCGTGGCAGGGCTGGGCATACAGGAGCCATGCACATCGCCCTCATTGCAGAGCACTCCCAGCTCACCTGTCACTCAGATCTGACACAGAGCACCTCAGAGCAGGACTTGAACTAACAAACAGCAGCTCCGACAGGTCTGTGACCCTGGGCATCACTCTGTGTGGCCTCCCTCCACCTGGTCTTCCAGAGACTTCCACTGCACCCGGGGCACCAGGCCTCTGTCTCCACCCACCACCCACCCCTCCTCTCCCTGACTCCTGGGTTCCTCTCATTAGGAGAGGGTTTTCTTGAAGTTGTCTCCCACTCATGGGCCAGATAATATAATTAGAAAACAAGCCAGAGCTGCAGCCCCTTGTCTATCCTGACTCTCAGGAGCCCACACCTGTTCCTTGGACCTGGCCGATTCAGCAAGTTCCAGTTTCTGCAACTGTGAGCCCCTGAGGGGTGATTATTGGCTGGCCTGGGAAGCCCGACCGTGCCGGCCAGACCTCCCCAGGTGTGCCTGTGTTGAGATCAATATAAACACCGCTCCAGGCAGCAAGAGCACCTGCAGCTGTGCCTGACGCCATTTTCTGCCCTGTCAGCAGTCTCGGGGCTGGACTGGTGGGAGGGAGTGAGAGGCCACGGCTTTGTGGGTTGCCCAGTGTGAGTGGGGCTCTGCTGGACTTTCTGCAGCAGTTGCCAAGATGCCACCTGCTAAAGAAGAGGATGTGCCACCCATACCTGCCGCTGGAATTTCTCCCTGGGCAGAGGTGAGTAAGGAAGAAAGCAGTGGGGGCCGGGACAGGAGGGGTATCTCAGGCAGGGAAATGGAAAGCTTCCAGAAGAGCACCCAGGGCCAGGACCATCCTGTCTGGCCTGCAGGCACCAAGTCGGCTGGCATGCTGTCGCTCATGTGGCTCCATGGCCCTTCCTCTAGGCTTTCAAGTCCTTGTACATATTCAGGTGTTTTACCTGGGAAGGGTGGGAACATTTCAGCAGCAGCTGGCCTGGGGCTCGGCCCACGTTTACTCACAGATGCCTCGGCACGGACCCCCAGCTTTGCAATGAGGACACTTGTTGCGTGGGGCATGCTGGCTGAATGGGAGATGATTCCCCACCACTGACCAACTTCAGAATTGTTTACAACTGGAGCAAGGGCCCTGATACGGTTTTCCTCTGTGTAACTGGTGGGTTCTGTTTTTTTTTCTTTTTTTCGTTTTTGGTTCAAGGTAGATTTTATTCCTCTTTTTTGTATTTACAGATATAAGCATAGAAATAATTTATTCATATAAATACATGTATGTGAAGGGAAGAATATTTTTTCTGTTTTACTTTTTGTAATTTTGAATTTTATTTTATTTTTTTATACAGCAGGTTCTTTTTGGTTACCTATTTTATACATAGAAATGTATACATGCCAATCCCAATCTCTCAACTCCTCCCACCACCACCCCCCTAACAGCTTTCCCCCCTTGGTGTCCATACGTTTGTTGTCTACATCTGTTGCTCTATTTCTGCCTTGCAAAACGCTTCATCTGTACAACTTTTCTAGGTTCCACATATATGCATTTATATACAGGATTTGTTTTTCTCTTTCTGACTTACTTCACTCTGTATGACAGTCTCTAGATCCATCAACGTCTCTACAAATGACCCAATTTCATTCCTTTTTATGGCTTAGTAATATTCCATTTTATATATGTACCTCATCTTTATGCATTCGTCTGTCTGTGGGCATTTAGGTTGCTTCCATTACCTGGATATTGTAAATAGTGATGCAATGAACATTGCGGTGAATGTCTCTTTTCGTTTTATGGTTTTGTCTGGGTATATGCCCAGTAGTGGGATTGCTGTATTATATGGTAATTCTATTCTTAGTTTTATAAGAAACTCCATAATGTTCTCCACAGTGACTGCATCAATTTACATTCCCAACAATAGTGGAAGAGGTTTCCTTATCTCCGCACCCTTTCCAGCATTTGTTGTTTGTAGATTTTCTGATGATGCCCATTCTAACAGGTGTGAGGTGATACACCATGGATTAGTCTATTTCGTTGAGCAAAGAGTAGGTCTTGTCTATTACATATTTGGCTTATGGAACGGTATGTGTGCTCATTTCAATCTCTGGTTTTATACAGCACCCCAACTCAACTTTCCCGTTAAGCAAGCATAAGTTTTTATCTAAATGTGAGACTCTGCTCGGTTTTGTAATTCAGTTTATGTGTAGCCAAGTTTACACTCCCTCTATTTGTGATATCTTATGATAATTATGTTTCTCTGTGTGACATATTTCTCTTAGAATCATCATACTTAAATCCACTCAATTTGCTGCTACAGGCCTGATGACATTGATTTCATTGCTGAGTGATATTCCGTTGTACGTAAGTAGGATAACTCCTTTATCCATTTTTTTCTTTCTGGGATATTTAATTTGTACTGGACTCAAGGTTCTTGTAAACACAGCAGCCCTGGATATTGTGTTGGCTGTGTCTTGTTGATTTTAATTTTCCTAAGCTATAGGGCCAAAAGTGGAAGTGCCCTAGGCTCTGTAGCTTTGTTTTTTAGATGTTTCAGCATACACTATAAACATCACCAGAGTGTCTGTTGGCAATTTACAATCCGTCCATCAGCATAACAAGGCTCCCTGTTCTCCATGGCCTGTCCTGTGTTTCTGGGTTTTACACTTTTTTCAGATGGCTCTTTTGACGAATGGGAAATGAGAGTTCATTGTAGTGCGGATTTCCATTGCTCGAATTCTTGGTTGGCCACAAAGGGCATATGCGTTTTTTCCTGAATATATTCAGGAAAAAATGTATACGCACTTTTTGTCCAAGTGCATCACTGTCAAAGATCTGCCGCTTTTCACATGCTTTAAATGCAATTCCAATCTACCTCCTGAAATATGATTCCTGCAATTCTGCCTCGTTTTCAAGTCCTCTGTGCAGACTTACTTCAATATATTTTTGCCAATAGCTGTCATTTATAACTCTGCAGGTTTGTGAATTACAGTGCCTGTGGTTTCCTTTCTTAACTCGTTTCCTTGAAAGCTGGCCACAGAACCGCAGGTTTGCTTCAGGCCGTAATCAGGGTCCCGCACGGCACTCTGAGCCTTTGGTTAATTCCTCTTCCTGGTGGGAAATTAGAGTTAAATGTGCCCCTCCAGACACCTGCCTCACTCCCAGCCCCTTGGTGATGTGTGTCCTCTGGTTTGAGGCCACATGTGCTGGGTTCCTCACCTTTCGCAGATGTGGCCCCACTGGTGTGCGGACACTCCTGCCTGGTTCCCATCCCCTTGGTGATGTGAGCCCTCCAGTGAGAGTCTGATCCTGGTTGGGCTCCTCACACTTCTGTGAGGTGGGCCCTCTTCTCTGAGGTCACTCCTGCCTGGCTGACACACCCCGCCTTGGCGACGTCGGCCCTCTGGTGGCAGTTGGAGCCCGCTGGGAGCCTCCTCCCCTCAGTGATGAGACCCTCTGGCATCAGGCCCTAACTGCTGGTTACCCACATTTTCTGATACGTGCTAAGTGGTGTGAGGGCACTCCTGCCAGGTTCCCATCCCCATGTGCCTTCTGCTCTATGGTCCCAACACCTGTGTTGTTCACAGTTTCAGGATGTTGGCTCTCTGGTGTTAGTTCACTCAGGCCTAGATCCCATAGACTCTGTGCTCTGAGCCGCCTGCTGGGAGGTTCCTACTGCTGGATTCCTTACCATTTTTATTCTTTGGGTCCTGTGTTTTCATGCTCCTCCTTCCTGACTCACTCCCAGCCCCTTTGTGATGTGGGTCCTCTGGTTTGAGGCCACATGTGCCGGTTTCCTCACCTTTATTGATGTGGCCCCACTGGTGTGAGGACACTCCTGCCTGGTTCCCATCCCCTTGGTGATGGGGGCCCTCTGGTGAGAGTCTGATCCTGGCTGGATTCCTCACCCTTCTGGGAGGTGGGCCCTCTGCTGTGAGGTCACTCCTGCCTGGCTGGCACACATCACCTTGGCGATGTGGGTCCTCAGTTGGGAGTTGGTGCCTGCTGGGAGTCTCCTCCCCTCGGTAATGAGGGCCCTCTGGCGTCAGGCCCTAACTCATGGGCTCCCAAAATTTTCTGATATGTGCCCTGTCGTGCGAGTACACTCCTGCCACGTTCCCATCCCCATGGGGATGTGGGCCTTCTGCTCTGAGGTCCCACCAGCTGGATTGCTCACAGTGTCATGATGTGAGCCCTCTGCTGTGAGTTCACTGTGGCCTGGATCACATAGGCTCCGTACTCTGGGCCACCTGCTGGGGGGTTCCTACTGCTGGATTCCTCACATTTTTTATTCTGTGGGCCCTGTGTTGTTAGGCTACTCCTGCCTGCCTCACTCGGAGCACCTTGGAAATGTGGGTCCTCTGGTTTAGGCCACATGTGCTGGGTTCGTCACCTTTCTATAATGTGGCCACACTGGTGTGAGGACACTCCTGCCTTGTTCCGGTCCCCTTGGTGATGTGGGCTCTCTGGTGAGAGTCTTATCCTGGCTGGTTTCCTCACCCTTCTGTGAGGTAGGCCCTCTGCTGTGAGGTCACTCCTGCCTGACTGGCACACGTCACCTTGGCGACGTGGGCCCTCAGTTGGGAGTTGGTGCCTGCTGGGAGTCTCCTCCCCTCGGTAATGAGGGCCCTCTGGCGTCAGGCTCTAACTCCTGGGCTCCCAAAATTTTCTGATGTGCGCCCTGTGGTGTGAGTACACTCCTGCCAGGTTTCCAACCCCATGGAAATATGGGCCTTCTGCTCTGAGGTCCCAACGGTGGGTGGCTCAGTTTCTTGATGAGGGCCCTCTGGTGTGAGTTCACTCCGGCCTGGATCCCATAGCCTCGCTGCTCCTGGCCGCCTGCGGGGAGGTTCCAACTGCGGGATTCCTCACCTTTTCTCTTCTATGGGCCCTCTGTTTGGAGACTCCTCCTGCCTGACTCACTCCCAGCCCCTTGGTGATGTGTGTCCTCTGATTTGAGGCCATGTGTGCTGGGTCCCTCACCTTTCGATGATGTGGCCCCGCTGGTGTGAGGACACTCCTGCCTGGTTTCTATCCCCTTGGTGATGTGGGCCCTCTGGTGAGAGTCTGATCCTGGCTGGGTTCCTCACCCTTCTGTGAGGTGGGCCCTCTGCTGTGATGTCACTACTGACTGGCTGGCACACCCCGCCTTGGCGACATCGGCCCTCTTGTGGCAGTTGGAGCCTGCTGGGAGCCACCTCCCCTCGGTGATGAGGGCTCTCTAGCGTCAGGCCGTAACTGCTGGGTACCCACTTTTTCTGATACGTGCTAAGTGGTGCGAGGACACTCTTGCCATGTTCCCAACCCCATGGGGATGTGGGCCTTCTGCTGTGAGGTCCCAATGGCTGGGTTGCTCACAGTTTCATGATATGGGCCCTCTGCTGTGAGTTCACTGCAGCCTGGATCGCATAGACTCGGTGCTCTGGGCCGCCTGCTGGGAGGTTCCCACTGCAGGATTCCTCAGCTTTTTTATTCTATGGGCCCTGTGTTGTGAGGCTACTCCTGCATGCCTCACTCCGAGCCCCTTGGAGATGTGGGTCTTCTGGTTTAGGCCACATGTGCTGGGTTCCTCACCTTTCTATGATGTGGTCACCCTGGTGTGAAGACAGTCCTGCCTGGTTCTGATCCTCTTGGTGATGTGGGCCCTCTGGTGAGAGTCTAATCCTCTTTGGGTTCCTCACACTTTTTTGAGGTTGGCCCTCTGCTCTGAGGTCACTCCTGCCTGGCTGGCACACCCCGCATTGGCGACGTTGGCCCTCTTGTAGCAGTTGGAGCCTGCTGGTAGCCTCCTCTCCTCGGTGATGAGGGCCCTCTGGCATCAGGCCCTAACTGCTGGGCTCCCCACATTTTCTGATGTGTGCCCACTGGTGCGATGACACTCCTGCTTGGTTCGCTTCCCCATGGGGATGTGGGCCTTGTGCTCTGAGGTCACAATGGCTAGGTTGCTCACAGTTTCATGATGAGGGCCCTCTGTTGTGAGTTCATCATTGCCTGGATCCCATAGCCTCGGTGCTCTGGGCCACCTGCTGGGATGTTCCAACTGCTGGATTCCTCACCTTTTTTATACAATGGGCCACGTGTTTTGAGGTTCATCCTGCCTGCCTCGCTCCGAGACCCATGGAGATGTGGGTCCTCTGGTTTGAGGCCACATGTGCTGGGTACCTCAACTTGCAATGATGTGGCCCCACGGGTGTGAAGACACTCCTGCCTGGTTCCCAGCCCCTTGCTGATGTGGGCCCTCTGGTGAGAGTCTGATAATGGCTGGGTCCCTTACCCTTCTGTGAGGTGGGCCCTCTGATGTGAGGTCACTCCTGCCTGGCTGGCTCACGTCACCTTGGCGATGTGGGCCCTCTGTTAGCCACTGAAGCATGCTGGGAGCCCCCTACCCTCTTTAAGGAGGGCCTTGGAAAAAACGCATATGCACTTTTTGAACAAGTGCATCATTGTCGAGGTTCTGCCTCTTCTCCTATGCTTTCAGTGCATTTCCCGTCTACCTCCTGAAATCGTTTTCCTGGAATTCTGCCCCGCTTTCAAGTCCTCTTCGCAGCCTTCCTTCAATATATTTTTGGACGATAGCTGTCATTTATAACTCTGCAGGTTTGTGAATTACAGTGCCCCTGAGCTCCTTTGTTCAACTCGCTATCTTGTGAGCTGCCTGCACACCCGCAGTATTGCTTCAGGCCCTAATCTGGTTCCGGCACGGCATTCTGAGCCTTTGGTTAATTCCACTTCCTGGTGAGAAATGAGCATTAAATTGCCCGTGCAGACACCTACAGCTAGTCTCTCATTGGTTCTCCCTATTCCTGTTCATCTTGTGCAGAAATTGCAAACTGTGACAAACAGGAGGTTAAAGGCACTGACTCTCCAAGTGGGGAGAGTGTTAGTTAAGCATCTGGAATGGTGAACCCGAGTATAAAGGGACGAAAACTGAGATGCATTTGAAAACGTTTCCCAATCACATGGTGGACCATACTCTGGGTTTCCCATACATGATGTAGCGGAAGGAAGAATCCCTTAAACCTGGAGAGTTGGGACCCTTGGAATGGGTACCATGCAGTATGACTTCAAAGGGTCTGCAATTGCTCACCGAACCTCAACAATACTATCAGGGCGAAGTGTCCGGCCTTATGTCTCCCCAGCACTGGGTGTACATGTGGTAAATCCAGGTTGCATCAGAAGCCCTGAGTGAATTATTTAAGAATTGCTCTCTATTTCACTGTCATTATGTTTTGTTTTTGAAATTTATTTTGATAATATGATTTATCGGATTTTCACTGTTGCCTTTAGGCCACTGAACACACGCTGGATTCTCTTATGGACACATATAAATCCATGGGTTTTAAGATTCTTGCTAGGCAGGTATATTCCTAGGCGTTGAATATGGGGTGTTGAGCCCATTTCGTTGAGCAAGCAGTAGGTCTTGTCTATTACATATTTGGCTTATGGAACGGTATCAGTGCGAATTTCAATCTCTGTTTTTATGCAGCACCCGAACTCACCTTTCCCAAAAAGCAAGCATAAGTTGGTTTTCTAAATTTGAGACACTGTTCTGTTTTGTAATTCAGTTCATGTGTAGCCAAGTTTACATTCCGTGTATTAGTGATATCTTATGATGTTTCTTTTTCTGTGTGACCTATTGCACGTAGAATCATCGTACCTGAATCCACTCATTATGCCGCTACGGGCCTGATGACATAGATTTCATTGCTGAGTGATATTCCATTGTACGTAAGAACCACAACTTCTTTATCCATTTTTCGCCCTCTGGGATATTTAACTTGTACCGTACAAGAGGTTCTTGTAAACAGAGCCGTTCCAAACTTTGGGGTGCCTGTGTGGTTTTGATTTTAATTTTCCTAAGCTATAGGACCATAAGTGGAAGTGCCATAGGCTGTGTTGCTTTGTTTCTTATGTGTTTCAGGAAATACCATACACTTCTCCAGAGTGGCTGTTGGCAATTCACATGCCGACCATCAGGATAACAATGCTCCCTCTTCTCCATGGCCTGTGCTGCCTTTCTGGATTTTACACTTTTTTCAGATGGCCCTTTTGACCGGGGGGCAGAGAGACTTCATTTTAGTGCAGATTTCTTTACACGCTTGCTTGGTTGGCCAAAAAGGGCGTATGCGTTTTTTCCTGATTATATTCAGGAAAAAACGCATACGCCCTTTTTGGCCAAGTGCATCATTGTCGCTGTTCTCCGTCTTTTCCTAGGCTTTAAGTGCAATTCCAGTCTACCCCCTGAAATCATTTACCTGAATTTCTGCCCAAATTCTAACTCCTCTTCGCAGACATACTTCAATATATTTTTGGACGATAGCTGTCATTTATAACTCTGCAGGTTTGTGAGTTACAGTGCCCCTGAACTCCTTTCTTCATCTCGCTAACTTGTGAGCTGGCCGCAAACCCGCAGGATTGCTTCAGGCCCTTATCTGGTTCCAGCAGGGCATGCTGAGCCTTTGGTTAATTCCTCTTCCTGGTGGGAAATGAGCGTTAAATTTGCCCGTACAGAAACCTACAGCTAGTCTCTCATTGGTTCTCCCTATTCCTGTTCATCTTGCGCAGAAATTGCAAACTGTGCCCAACAGGAGGTTAAAGGCACTGACTCTCCAAGTGGGGAGAGTGTGAGTAAAGGGTCTGGAATGGTGAACCCGTGTAAAAGGGGAGGAAAACTGAGATGCATTTGAAAACGTTTGCCGGTCACACGGTCCACCATACTGTGGGTTTCCCATGCATGTTTTGAGCTGAAGGAAGAATCTCTTATAACTGGAGATTTGGGACCCATGGAATGGGTACCATGCAGTATGTCTTCAAAGGGTCTGCATTTGCTCATCGAACCTCACCAGTGCTATCAGCCCGAAGTGCCCAACCTTATGTCACACTCAGCTCTGGGTGTAGATGTGGTAAATCCAGGTTGCATCACAAGCCTGAATGAATTATTTAAGAATTGCTCTCTATTTCACTGTCCTTGTGTTTGGTTTTTGTAATTCATTTTGATAATGGGATTTATCGGATTTTCTCTGCTGCATTCATGTTGCTGTACACACGCTTCATTCCCTAACGGAGACATATAAATCCATGGGTTTGAAGATTCTTACCAGTCAGGTGTATTCCTAGGCGTTGAATATGGGGTATTTAATCCATTTCATTGCGCAAAGGGTAGGCCTTGACTATTACATATTTGGCTTATGTGAAGGTATCTGTGCTAATTTCTATCTCTGGTTTTATGCAGCACCCCAACTCACCTTTCCCCTTAAGCAAGCATAAGTTGGTTTTCTAAATTTGAGACCCTGTTCTGTTTTGTAATTCAGTTCATGTGTAGCCAAGTTTACATTCCGTGTAGTAGTGATATCTTATGATGTTTCATTTTCTGTGTGACTTATTTCACTTAGAATCATCGTACCTGAATCCACTCATTATGCCGCGACGGGCCTGATGACATAGATTTCATTGCTGAGTGATATTCCATTGTACCAACGTACCACAACTTCTTTATCCATTTTTCACATTCTGGGATATTTAACATGTACCGTAGACGAGGTTCTTGTAAACAGAGCCGTCCGACACTTTGGGGTGGCTGTGTGTTTTTGATTTTAACTTTCCTAAGCTATAGGACCATAAGGGGAAGTGCCATAGGCTCCGTTGCTTTGTTTTTTAGATGTTCCGGGAAACACCATACATTTTTCCAGACTGGCTGTTGGCAATTTACATCCCGCCCATCAGCATAACAAGGCTCGCTGTTCTCCATGGCCTGTGCTGCCTTTCTGGATTTTACACTTTTTTCAGATGGCCCTTTTGACCGGGGGGCAGTGAGACTTCATTGCAGTGCAGATTTCTTTAACATGCTTGCTTGGTTGGCCAAAAAGCGCATATGCTTTATTTCCTGAATAAATTCAGGAAAAAACGCATACACCCTTTTTGGCCAAGAGCATCATTGTCGACGTTCTGCCTCTTTTCCTATGCTTTAAATGCAATTCCCGTCTACCCCTGAAAACGTTTTCCTGCAATTCTGCCCCGCTTACAAGTCGTCTTCGCAGCCTTCCTTCAATATATTTTTGGACGATAGCTGTCATTTATAACTCTGCATGTTTGTGAGTTACAGTGTCCCTGAGCTCCTTTCTTCAACTCGCAACTTGTGAGCTGGGCGCAAACCCGCAGGATTGCTTCAGGCCCTAATCTGTTTCCGGCACGGCATGCTGATCCTTTGGTTAATTCCTCTTCCTGGTGGGAAATGAGCATTAAATTTGCCCGTGCAGACACTTACTGCTAGTCTCTCATTGGTTCTCCCTATTCCTGTTCATCTTGCGCAGAAATTGCAAACTGTGCCAAACAGGAGGTTAAAGGCACTGACTCTCCAAGTGGGGAGAGTGTTCGTAAAGGGTCTGGAATGGTGAACCCGAGTAAAAGGGGACGAAAACTGAGATGCATTTGAAAACGTTTGCCAGTCACACGGTGCACCATACTGTGGGTTTCCCATGAAAGTTTTAGCTGAAGGAAGAATCGCTTAAACCTGGAGAGTTGGGACCCATGTAATGGGTACCATGCAGTATGACTTCAAAGGGTCTTCATTTGCTCATCGAACCTCACCAATGCTATCAGCCCGAAGTGTCCAACCTTATGTCTCACTCAGCTCTGGGTGTAGATGAGGTAAATCCAGGTTGCATCACAAGCCCTGAATGAATTATTTAAGAATTGCTCTCTATTTCACTGTCATTGTGTTTTGTTTTTCAATTTATTTTGATAATGGGATTTATCGGATTTTCTCTGCTGCCTTCTGCAGCTGTACACACGCTTGATTCTCTTATGGAGACATATAAATCCATGGGTTTGATTATTCTTACTAGTCAGGTGTATTCCTAGGCGTTTAATATGTGTTGTTTGGTCCATTTCGTTGAGCAAGGGGTAGGTCTTGACTATTACATATTTGGCTTATGGAAAGGTATCTGTGCTAATTTCTATCTCTGGTTTTATGCAGCACCCCAACTCACCTTCCCCTTAAGCAAGCATAAGTTGGTTTTCTAAATTTGAGACCCTGTTCTGTTTTGTAATTCAGTTCATGTGCAGCCAAGTTTACATTCCGTGTATTGGTGATATCTTATGATGTTTCATTTTCTGTGTGACTTATTTCCCTTAGAATCTTTGTACATGAATCCACTCATTATGCCGCGACGGGCCTGATGACATAGATTTCATTGCTGCGTGATATTCCATTGTACGTATATACCACAATTTCTTTATCCATTTTTCACATTCTGCGATATTTACCTTGTAGTGTAGACGAGGTTCTTGTAAATAGAGCCGACCGACACATTGGGGTGGCTGTGTGTTTTTCATTTTAATGTCCCTAAACTGTAGGACCATAAGTGGAAATGCCGTAGGCTCCGTTGCTTTGTTTTTTAGGTGTTCCGGAAAACACCATACACTTCTCCAGAGTGGCTGTTGGCAATTTACATCCCGCCCATCAGCATAACAAGGCTCCCTGTTCTCCATTGCCTGTGCTGCCTTTCTGAACTTTACACTTTTTTCATATGGCCCTTTTGCCCGGGGAGCAATGAGACTTCATTGTAGTGCAGATTTCTTTAACATGCTTGCTTGGTTGGCCAAAAAGGGCGTATACGTTTTTTCCTGAATATATTCAGGCAAAAACGCATACGCCCTTTTTGGCCAAGAGCATCACTGTCGACGTTCTGCCTCTTTTCCTATACTTTAAATGCAATTCCCGTCTACCCCCTGAAATCGTTTTCCTGCAAATCTGTCCCGCTTACAAGTCGTCTTCGCAGCCTTCCTTCAATATATTTTTGGACGATAGCTGTCATTTATAACTCTGCAGGTTTGTGAGTTACAGTGCCCCTGAGCTCCTTTCTTCAACTCGCTATCTTGTGAGCTGGCCGCAA
Source organism: Delphinapterus leucas (assembly GCF_059928025.1). NCBI lineage: Eukaryota > Metazoa > Chordata > Mammalia > Artiodactyla > Monodontidae > Delphinapterus > Delphinapterus leucas. Next base: position 5,489,043 of record NW_028322246.1, on the reverse strand, counting down.
ACCCACAGGATTGCCTCAGGCCCTAATCTGGTTCCGGCACGGCATGCTGAGCCTTTGGTTAATTCCTCTTCCTGGTGGGAAATGAGGGTTAAATTTGCCCGTGCAGACACCTAGAGCTAGTCTCTCATTCGTTCTCCCTGTTCCTTTTCATCTTGCGCAGAAATTGCAAACTGTGCCCAACAGGAGGTTAAAGGCACTGACTCTCCAAGTGGGGAGAGTGTTCGTAAAGGGTCTGGAATGGTGAACCCGAGTAAAAGGGGACGAAAACTGAGATGCATTTGAAAACGTTTGCCAGTCACACGGTGCACCATACTGTGGGTTTCCCATGCATGTTTTAGCTGAAGGAAGAATCCCTTAAAATTGGAGAGCTGGGACCCATGGAATGGGTACCATGCTGTATGACTTCAAAGGGTCTGCATTTGCTCATCGAACCTCACCAATGCTATCAGCCCGAAGTGCCCAACCTTATGTCTCACTCAGCTCTGGGTGTAGATGTGGTAAATCCAGGTTGCATCACAAGCCCTGAATGAATTATTTAAGAATTGCTCTCTATTTCACTGTCCTTGGGTTTTGTTTGTGTAATTCATTTTGTTAAGGGGATTTATCGGATTTTCTATGCTGCATTCATGCCGCTGTACACACGCTTCATTCTCTTACGGAGACATATAAATCCATGGGTTTGAAGATTCTTACTAGTCAGGTGTATTCCTAGGCGTTGAATATGGGGTGTTTAGTCCATTTCGCTGAGCAAGGGGTAGGTCTTGACTATTACATATTTGGCTTATGGAAAGGTATCTGTGCTAATTTCTATCTCTGGTTTTATGCAGCACCCCAACTCACCTTTCCCCTTAAGCAAGCATAAGTTGGTTTTCTAAATTTGAGACCCTGTTCTGTTTTGTAATTCAGTTCATGTGTAGCCAAGTTTACATTCCGTGTATTAGTGATATCTTATGATGTTTCATTTTCTGTGTGACTTATTTCACTTAGAATCATCGTACCTGAATCCACTCATTATGCCGCGATGGGCCTGATGACATAGATTTCATTGCTGAGTGATATTCCATTGTACGTACGTACCACAACTTCTTTATCCATTTTTCACATTCTGGGATATTTAACTTGTACCGTAGACGAGGTTCTTGTAAACAGAGCCGTCCGACACTTTGGGGTGGCTGTGTGTTTTTGATTTTAATTTCCCTAAGCTATAGGACCTTAAGTGGAAGTGCCGTAGGCTCCGTAGCTTTGTTTTTTCGGTGTTCCGGGAAACACCATACACTTCTCCAGAGTGGCTGTTGGCAATTTACATCCCGCCCATCAGCATAACAAGGCTCCCTGTTCTCCATGGCCTGTGCTGCCTTTCTGGATTTTACACTTTTCTCAGATGGCCCTTTTGACCGGGGGGCAGTGAGACTTCATTGTAGTGCAGATTTCTTTAACATGCTTGCTTGGTTGGCCAAAAAGGGCGTATGCGTTTTTTCCTGAATATATTCAGGAAAAAACGCATACACACTTTATGGCCAAGAGCATCATTGTCGACGTTCTGCCTCTTTTCCTATGCTTTAAATGCAATTCCCGTCTACCCCCTGAAATCGTTTTCCTGCAAATGTGTCCCGCTTACAAGTCGTCTTCGCAGCCTTCCTTCAATATATTTTTGGACGATAGCTGTCATTTATAACTCTGCAGGTTTGTGAGTTACAGTGCCCCTGAGCTCCTTTCTTCAACTCGCTATCTTGTGATCTGGCGGCAAACCCATAGGAGTGCTTCAGGCCCTAATCTGGTTCCGGCACGGCATGCTGAGCCTTTGGTTAATTCCTCTTCCTGGTGGGAAATGAGCATTAAATTTGCCCGTGCAGACACCTAGAGCTAGTCTCTCATTCGTTCTCCCTATTCCTTTTCATCTTGCGCAGAAATTGCAAACTGTGCCCAACAGGAGGTTAAAGGCACTGACTCTCCAAGTGGGGAGAGTGTTCGTAAAGGGTCTGGAATGGAGAACCCGAGTAAAACGGGACGAAAACTGAGATGCATTTGAAAATGTTTGCCAGTCACACGGTGCACCATACTGTGGGTTTCCCATGCATGTTTTAGCTGAAGGAAGAATCCCTTAAACTTGGAGAGTTGGGACCCATGGAATGGGTACCATGCTGTATGACTTCAAAGGGTCTGCATTTGCTCATCGAACCTCACCAATGCTATCAGCCCGAAGTGCCCAACCTTATGTCTCACTCAGCTCTGGGTGTAGATGTGGTAAATCCAGGTTGCATCACAAGCCCTGAATGAATTATTTAAGAATTGCTCTCTATTTCACTGTCCTTGGGTTTTGTTTGTGTAATTCATTTTGATAATGGGATTTATCGGATTTTCTCTGCTGCATTCATGCCGCTGTACACACGCTTCATTCTCTTACGGAGACATATAAATCCATGGGTTTGAAGATTCTTACTAGTCAGGTGTATTCCTAGGCGTTGAATATGGGGTGTTTAGTCCATTTCGTTGAGCAAGGGGTAGGTCTTGACTATTACATATTTGGCTTATGGAAAGGTATCTGTGCTAATTTCTATCTCTGGTTTTATGCAGCACCCCAACTCACCTTTCCCCTTAAGCAAGCATAAGTTGGTTTTCTAAATTTGAGACCCTCTTCTGTTTTGTAATTCAGTTCATGTGTAGCCAAGTTTACATTCCGTGTAGTAGTGATATCTTATGATGTTTCATTTTCTGTGTGACTTATTTCACTTAGAATCATCGTACCTGAATCCACTCATTATGCCGCGACGGGCCTGATGACATAGATTTCATTGCTGAGTGATATTCCATTGTACGTACGTACCACAACTTCTTTATCCATTTTTCACATTCTGGGATATTTAACTTGTACCGTAGACGAAGTTCTTGTAAACAGAGCCGTCCGACACTTTGGGGTGGCTGTGTGTTTTTGATTTTAATTTCCCTAAGCTATAGGACCATAAGTGGAAGTGCCGTAGGCTCCATAGCTTTGTTTTTTCGGTGTTCCGGGAAACACCATACACTTCTCCAGAGTGGCTGTTGGCAATTTACATCCCGCCCATCAGCATAACAAGGCTCCCTGTTCTCCATGGCCTGTGCTGCCTTTCTGGATTTTACACTTTTTTCAGATGGCCCTTTTGACCGGGGGGCAGTGAGACTTCATTGTAGTGCAGATTTCTTTAACATGCTTGCTTGGTTGGCCAAAAAGGGCGTATGCGTTTTTTCCTGAATATATTCAGGAAAAAACGCATACGCCCTTTTTGGCCAAGAGCATCATTGTCGACGTTCTGCCTCTTTTCCTATGCTTTAAATGCAATTCCCGTCTACCCCCTGAAATCGTTTTCCTGCAAATCTGTCCCGCTTACAAGTCGTCTTCGCAGCCTTCCTTCAATATATTTTTGGACGATAGCTGTCATTTATAACTCTGCAGGTTTGTGAGTTACAGGGCCCCTGAGCTCCTTTCTTCAACTCGCTATCTTGTGAGCTGGCCGCAAACCCACAGGATTGCCTCAGGCCCTAATCTGGTTCCGGCACGGCATGCTGAGCCTTTGGTTAATTCCTCTTCCTGGTGGGAAATGAGCATTAAATTTGCCCGTGCAGACACCTAGAGCTAGTCTCTCATTCGTTCTCCCTATTCCTTTTCATCTTGCGCAGAAATTGCAAACTGTGCCCAACAGGAGGTTAAAGGCACTGACTCTCCAAGTGGGGAGAGTGTTCGTAAAGGGTCTGGAATGGTGAACCCGAGTAAAAGGGGACGAAAACTGAGATGCATTTGAAAACGTTTGCCAGTCACACGGTGCACCATACTGTGGGTTTCCCATGCATGTTTTAGCTGAAGGAAGAATCCCTTAAACTTCGAGAGTTGGGACCCATGGAATGGGTACCATGCTGTATGACTTCAAAGGGTCTGCATTTGCTCATCGAACCTCACCAATGCTATCAGCCCGAAGTCCCCAACCTTATGTCTCACTCAGCTCTGGGTGTAGATGTGGTAAATCCAGGTTGCATCACAAGCCCTGAATGAATTATTTAAGAATTGCTCTCTATTTCACTGTCCTTGGGTTTTGTTTGTGTAATTCATTTTGATAATGGGATTTATCGGATTTTCTCTGCTGCATTCATGCCGCTGTACGCACGCTTCATTCTCTTATGGAGACATATAAATCCATGGGTTTGAAGATTCTTACTAGTCAGGTGTATTCCTAGGCGTTGAATATGGGGTGTTTAGTCCATTTCTTTGAGCAAGGGGTAGGTCTTGACTATTACATATTTGGCTTATGGAAAGGTATCTGTGCTAATTTCTATCTCTGGTTTTATGCAGCACCCCAACTCACCTTTCCCCTTAAGCAAGCATAAGTTGGTTTTCTAAATTTGAGACCCTGTTCTGTTTTGCAATTCAGTTCATGTGTAGCCAAGTTTACATTCCGTGTATTAGTGATATCTTATGATGTTTCATTTTCTGTGTGACTTATTTCACTTAGAATCATCGTACATGAATCCACTCCTTATGCCGCGACGGGCCTGATGACATAGATTTCATTGCTGAGTGATATTCCATTGTACGTACGTACCACAACTTCTTTATCCATTTTTCACATTCTGGGATATTTAACTTGTACCGTAGACGAGGTTTTTGTAAACAGAGCCGTCCGACACTTTGGGGTGGCTGTGTGTTTTTGATTTTAATTTCCCTAAGCTATAGGACCATAAGTGGAAGTGCAGTAGGCTCCGTAGCTTTGTTTTTTCGGTGTTCCGGGAAACACCATACACTTCTCCAGAGTGGCTGTTGGCAATTTACATCCCGCCCATCAGCATAACAAGGCTCCCTGTTCTCCATGGCCTGTGCTGCCTTTCTGGATTTTACACTTTTTTCAGATGGCCCTTTTGACCGGGGGGCAGTGAGACTTCATTGTAGTGCAGATTTCTTTAACATGCTTGCTTGGTTGGCCAAAAAGGGCGTATGCGTTTTTTCCTGAATATATTCAGGAAAAAACGCATACGCCCTTTTTGGCCAAGAGCATCATTGTCGACGTTCTGCCTCTTTTCCTATGCTTTAAATGCAATTCCCTTCTACCCCCTGAAATCGTTTTCCTGCAATTCGGCCCCACTTACAAGTCGTCTTCGCAGCCTTCCTTCAATATATTTTTGGACGATAGCTGTCATTTATAACTCTGCAGATTTGTGAGTTACAGTACCCCTGAGCTCATTTCTTCAACTCGCTATCTTGTGAGCTGGCCGCAAACCCACAGGATTGCCTCAGGCCCTAATCTGTTTCCGGCACGGCATGCTGAGCCTTTGGTTAATTCTTCTTCTTGGTGGGAAATGAGCGTTAAATTTGCCCGTGCAGACACCTAGAGCTAGTCTCTCATTGGTTCTCCCTCTTCCTTTTCATCTTGCGCAGAAATTGCAAACTGTGCCCAACAGGAGATTAAAGGCACTGACTCTCCAAGTGGGGAGAGTGTTCGTAAAGGGTCTGGAATGGTGAACCCGAGTAAAAGGGGACGAAAACTGAGATGCATTTGAAAACGTTTGCCAGTCACACGGTGCACCATACTGTGGGTTTCCCATGCATGTTTTAGCTGAAGGAAGAATCCCTTAAACTTGGAGAGTTGGGACCCATGGAAAGGGTACCATGCTGTATGACTTCAAAGGGTCTGCATTTGCTCATCGAACCTCACCAATGCTATCAGCCCGAAGTGCCCAACCTTATGTCTCACTCAGCTCTGGGTGTAGATGTGGTAAATCCAGGTTGCATCACAAGCCCTGAATGAATTATTTAAGAATTGCTCTCTATTTCACTGTCCTTGGGTTTTGTTTGTGTAATTCATTTTGATAATGGGATTTATCGGATTTTCTCTGCTGCATTCATGCCGCCGTACACACGCTTCATTCTCTTACGGAGACCTATAAATCCATGGGTTTGAAGATTCTTACTAGTCAGGTGTATTCCTAGGCGTTGAATATGGGGTGTTTAGTCCATTTCGTTGAGCAAGGGGTAGGTCTTGACTATTACATATTTGGCTTATGGAAAGGTATCTGTGCTAATTTCTATCTCTGGTTTTATGCAGCACCCCAACTCACCTTTCCCCTTAAGCAAGCATAAGTTGGTTTTCGAAATTTGAGACCCTGTTCTGTTTTGTAATTCAGTTCGTGTGTAGCCAAGTTTACATTCCGTGTATTAGTGATATCTTATGATGTTTCATTTTCTGTGTGACTTATTTCACTTAGAATCATCGTACCTGAATCCACTCATTATGCCGCGATGGGCCTGATGACATAGATTACATTGCTGAGTGATATTACATTGTACGTACGTACCACAACTTCTTTATCCATTTTTCACATTCTGGAATATTTAACTTGTACCGTAGACGAGGTTCTTGTAAACAGAGCCGTCCGACACTTTGGGGTGGCTGTGTGTTTTTGATTTTAATTTCCCTAAGCTATAGGACCATAAATAGAAGTGCCGTAGGCTCCGTAGCTTTGTTTTTTCGGTGTTCCGGGAAACACCATACACTTCTCCAGAGTGGCTGTTGGCAATTTACATCCCGCCCATCAGCATAACAAGGCTCCCTGTTCTCCATGGCCTGTGCTGCCTTTCTGGATTTTACACTTTTCTCAGATGGCCCTTTTGACCGGGGGGCAGTGAGACTTCATTGTAGTGCAGATTTCTTTAACATGCTTGCTTGGTTGGCCAAAAAGGGCGTGTGCGTTTTTTCCTGAATATATTCAGGAAAAAACGCATACACCCTTTATGGCCAAGAGCATCATTGTCGACGTTCTGCCTCTTTTCCTATGCTTTAAATGCAATTCCCGTCTACCCCCTGAAATCGTTTTCCTGCAAATCTGTCCCGCTTACAAGTCGTCTTCGCAGCCTTCCTTCAATATATTTTTGGACGATAGCTGTCATTTATAACTCTGCAGGTTTGTGAGTTACAGTGCACCTGAGCTCCTTTCTTCAACTCGCTATCTTGTGAGCTGGCGGCTAACCCATAGGAGTGCTTCAGGCCCTAATCCTGTTCCGGCAAGGCATGCTGAGCCTTTGGTTAATTCCTCTTCCTGGTGGGAAATGAGCGTTAAATTTGCCCGTGCAGACACCTAGAGCTAGTCTCTCATTCGTTCTCCCTATTCCTTTTCATCTTGCGCAGAAATTGCAAACTGTGCCCAACAGGAGGTTAAAGGCACTGACTCTCCAAGTGGGGAGAGTGTTCGTAAAGGGTCTGGAATGGTGAACCCGAGTAAAAGGGGACGAAAACTGAGATGCATTTGAAAATGTTTGCCAGTCACACGGTGCATCATACTGTGGGTTTCCCATGCATGTTTTAGCTGAAGGAAGAATCCCTTAAACTTGGAGAGTTGGGACCCATGGAATGGGTACCATGCTGTATGACTTCAAAGGGTCTGCATTTGCTCATCGAACCTCACCAATGCTATCAGCCCGAAGTGCCCAACCTTATGTCTCACTCAGCTCTGGGTGTAGATGTGGTAAATCCAGGTTGCATCACAAGCCCTGAATGAATTATTTAAGAATTGCTCTCTATTTCACTGTCCTTGGGTTTTGTTTGTGTAATTCATTTTGATAATGGGATTTATCGGATTTTCTCTGCTGCATTCATGCCGCTGTACACACGCTTCATTCTCTTACGGAGACATATAAATCCATGGGTTTGAAGATTCTTACTAGTCAGGTGTATTCCTAGGCGTTGAATATGGGGTGTTTAGTCCATTTCGCTGAGCAAGGGGTAGGTCTTGACTATTACATATTTGGCTTATGGAAAGGTATCTGTGCTAATTTCTATCTCTGGTTTTATGCAGCACCCCAACTCACCTTTCCCCTTAAGCAAGCATAAGTTGGTTTTCGAAATTTGAGACCCTGTTCTGTTTTGTAATTCAGTTCATGTGTAGCCAAGTTTACATTCCGTGTATTAGTGATATCTTATGATGTTTCATTTTCTGTGTGACTTATTTCACTTAGAATCATCGTACCTGAATCCACTCATTATGCCGCGACGGGCCTGATGACATAGATTTCATTGCTGAGTGATATTCCATTGTACGTACGTACCACAACTTCTTTATCCATTTTTCACATTCTGGGATATTTAACTTGTACCGTAGACGAAGGTCTTGTAAACAGAGCCGTCCGACACTTTGGGGTGGCTGTGTGTTTTTGATTTTAATTTCCCTAAGCTATAGGACCATAAGTGGAAGTGCCGTAGGCTCCATAGCTTTGTTTTTTCGGTGTTCCGGGAAACACCATACACTTCTCCAGAGTGGCTGTTGGCAATTTACATCCCGCCCATCAGCATAACAAGGCTCCCTGTTCTCCATGGCCTGTGCTGCCTTTCTGGATTTTACACTTTTTTCAGATGGCCCTTTTGACCGGGGGGCAGTGAGACTTCATTGTAGTGCAGATTTCTTTAACATGCTTGCTTGGTTGGCCAAAAAGGGCGTATGCGTTTTTTCCTGAATATATTCAGGAAAAAACGCATACGCCCTTTTTGGCCAAGAGCATCATTGTCGACGTTCTGCCTCTTTTCCTATGCTTTAAATGCAATTCCCGTCTACCCCCTGAAATCGTTTTCCTGCAAATCTGTCCCGCTTACAAGTCGTCTTCGCAGCCTTCCTTCAATATATTTTTGGACGATAGCTGTCATTTATAACTCTGCAGGTTTGTGAGTTACAGGGCCCCTGAGCTCCTTTCTTCAACTCGCTATCCTGTGAGCTGGCCGCAAACCCACAGGATTGCCTCAGGCCCTAATCTGGTTCCGGCACGGCATGCTGAGCCTTTGGTTAATTCCTCTTCCTGGTGGGAAATGAGCATTAAATTTGCCCGTGCAGACACCTAGAGCTAGTCTCTCATTCGTTCTCCCTATTCCTTTTCATCTTGCGCAGAAATTGCAAACTGTGCCCAACAGGAGGTTAAAGGCACTGACTCTCCAAGTGGGGAGAGTGTTCGTAAAGGGTCTGGAATGGTGAACCCGAGTAAAAGGGGACGAAAACTGAGATGCATTTGAAAACGTTTGCCAGTCACACGGTGCACCATACTGTGGGTTTCCCATGCATGTTTTAGCTGAAGGAAGAATCCCTTAAACTTGGAGAGTTGGGACCCATGGAATGGGTACCATGCTGTATGACTTCAAAGGGTCTGCATTTGCTCATCGAACCTCACCAATGCTATCAGCCCGAAGTCCCCAACCTTATGTCTCACTCAGCTCTGGGCGTAGATGTGGTAAATCCAGGTTGCATCACAAGCCCTGAATGAATTATTTAAGAATTGCTCTCTATTTCACTGTCCTTGGGTTTTGTTTGTGTAATTCATTTTGTTAATGGGATTTATCGGATTTTCTATGCTGCATTCATGCCGCTGTACACACGCTTCATTCTCTTACGGAGACATATAAATCCATGGGTTTGAAGATTCTTACTAGTCAGGTGTATTCCTAGGCGTTGAATATGGGGTGTTTAGTCCATTTCGTTGAGCAAGGGGTAGGTCTTGACTATTACATATTTGGCTTATGGAAAGGTATCTGTGCTAATTTCTATCTCTGGTTTTATGCAGCACCCCAACTCACCTTTCCCCTTAAGCAAGCATAAGTTGGTTTTCTAAATTTGAGACCCTGTTCTGTTTTGTAATTCAGTTCATGTGTAGCCAAGTTTACATTCCGTGTAGTAGTGATATCTTATGATGTTTCATTTTCTGTGTGACTTATTTCACTTAGAATCATCGTACCTGAATCCACTCATTATGCCGCGACGGGCCTGATGACATAGATTTCATTGCTGGGTGATATTCCATTGTACGTACGTACCACAAATTCTTTATCCATTTTTCACATTCTGGGATATTTAACTTGTACCGTAGACGAGGTTCTTGTAAACAGAGCCGTCCGACACTTTGGGGTGGCTGTGTGTTTTTGATTTTAATTTCCCTAAGCTATAGGACCATAAGTGGAAGTGCCATAGGCTCCGTAGCTTTGTTTTTTCGGTGTTCCGGGAAACGCCATACACTTCTCCAGAGTGGCTGTTGGCAATTTACATCCCGCCCATCAGCATAACAAGGCTCGCTGTTCTCCATGGCCTGTGCTGCCTTTCTGGATTTTACACTTTTTTCAGATGGCCCTTTTGACAGGGGGGCAGTGATACTTCATTGTAGTGCAGATTTCTTTAACATGCTTGCTTGGTTGGCCAAAAAGGGCGTATGCGTTTTTTCCTGAATATATTCAGGAAAAAACGCATACGCCCTTTTTGGCCAAGAGCATCATTGTCGACGTTCTGCCTCTTTTCTTATGCTTTAAAAGCAATTCCCGTCTACCCCCTGAAATCGTTTTCCTGCAATTCGGCCCCACTTACAAGTCGTCTTCGCAGCCTTCCTTCAATATATTTTTGGACGATAGCTGTCATTTATAACTCTGCAGGTTTGTGAGTTACAGTGCCCCTGAGCTCATTTCTTCAACTCGCTATCTTGTGAGCTGGCCGCAAACCCACAGTATTGCCTCAGGCCCTAATCTGGTTCCGGCTCGGCATGCTGAGCCTTTGGTTAATTCTTCTTCCTGGTGGGAAATGAGCGTTAAATTTGCCCGTGCAGACACCTAGAGCTAGTCTCTCATTGGTTCTCCCTATTCCTTTTCATCTTGCGCAGAAATTGCAAACTGTGCCCAACAGGAGATTAAAGGCACTGACTCTCCAAGTGGGGAGAGTGTTCGTAAAGGGTCTGGAATGGTGAACCCGAGTAAAAGGGGACGAAAACTGAGATGCATTTGAAAACGTTTGCCAGTCACACGGTGCACCATACTGTGGGTTTCCCATGCATGTTTTAGCTGAAGGAAGAATCCCTTAAACTTGGAGAGTTGGGACCCATGGAAAGGGTACCATGCTGTATGACTTCAAAGGGTCTGCATTTGCTCATCGAACCTCACCAATTCTATCAGCCCGAAGTGCCCAACCTTATGTCTCACTCAGCTCTGGGTGTAGATGTGGTAAATCCAGGTTGCATCACAAGCCCTGAATGAATTACTTAAGAATTGCTCTCTATTTCACTGTCCTTGGGTTTTGTTTGTGTAATTCATTTTGATAATGGGATTTATCGGATTTTCTCTGCTGCATTCATGCCGCTGTACGCACGCTTCATTCTCTTACGGAGACATATAAATCCATGGGTTTGAAGATTCTTACTAGTCAGGTGTATTCCTAGGCGTTGAATATGGGGTGTTTAGTCCATTTCTTTGAGCAAGGGGTAGGTCTTGACTATTACATATTTGGCTTATGGAAAGGTATCTGTGCTAATTTCTATCTCTGGTTTTATGCAGCACCCCAACTCACCTTTCCCCTTAAGCAAGCATAAGTTGGTTTTCTAAATTTGAGACCCTGTTCTGTTTTGCAATTCAGTTCATGTGTAGCCAAGTTTACATTCCGTGTATTAGTGATATCTTATGATGTTTCATTTTCTGTGTGACTTATTTCACTTAGAATCATCGTACATGAATCCACTCCTTATGCCGCGACAGGCCTGATGACATAGATTTCATTGCTGAGTGATATTCCATTGTACGTACGTACCACAACTTCTTTATCCATTTTTCACATTCTGGGATATTTAACTTGTACCGTAGACGAGGTTCTTGTAAACAGAGCCGTCCGACACTTTGGGGTGGCTGTGTGTTTTTGATTTTAATTTCCCTAAGCTATAGGACCATAAGTGGAAGTGCAGTAGGCTCCGTAGCTTTGTTTTTTCGGTGTTCCGGGAAACACCATACACTTCTCCAGAGTGGCTGTTGGCAATTTACATCCCGCCCATCAGCATAACAAGGCTCCCTGTTCTCCATGGCCTGTGCTGCCTTTCTGGATTTTACACTTTTTTCAGATGGCCCTTTTGACAGGGGGGCAGTGATACTTCATTGTAGTGCAGATTTCTTTAACATGCTTGCTTGGTTGGCCAAAAAGGGCGTATGCGTTTTTTCCTGAATATATTCAGGAAAAAACGCATACGCCCTTTTTGGCCAAGAGCATCATTGTCGACGTTCTGCCTCTTTTCCTATGCTTTAAATGCAATTCCCGTCTACCCCCTGAAATCGTTTTCCTGCAAATCTGTCCCGCTTACAAGTCGTCTTCGCAGCCTTCCTTCAATATATTTTTGGACGATAGCTGTCATTTATAACTCTGCAGGTTTGTGAGTTACAGGGCCCCTGAGCTCCTTTCTTCAACTCGCTATCTTGTGAGCTGGCCGCAAACCCACAGGATTGCCTCAGGCCCTAATCTGGTTCCGGCACGGCATGCTGAGCCTTTGGTTAATTCCTCTTCCTGGTGGGAAATGAGCATTAAATTTGCCCGTGCAGACACCTAGAGCTAGTCTCTCATTCGTTTTCCCTATTCCTTTTCATCTTGCGCAGAAATTGCAAACTGTGCCCAACAGGAGGTTAAAGGCACTGACTCTCCAAGTGGGGAGAGTGTTCGTAAAGGGTCTGGAATGGTGAACCTGAGTAAAAGGGGACGAAAACTGAGATGCATTTGAAAACGTTTGCCAGTCACACGGTGCACCATACTGTGGGTTTCCCATGCATGTTTTAGCTGAAGGAAGAATCCCTTAAACTTGGAGAGTTGGGACCCATGGAATGGGTACCATGCTGTATGACTTCAAAGGGTCTGCATTTGCTCATCGAACCTCACCAATGCTATCAGCCCGAAGTCCCCAACCTTATGTCTCACTCAGCTCTGGGTGTAGATGTGGTAAATCCAGGTTGCATCACAAGCCCTGAATGAATTATTTAAGAATTGCTCTCTATTTCACTGTCCTTGGGTTTTGTTTGTGTAATTCATTTTGTTAATGGGATTTATCGGATTTTCTATGCTGCATTCATGCCGCTGTACACACGCTTCATTCTCTTACGGAGACATATAAATCCATGGGTTTGAAGATTCTTACTAGTCAGGTGTATTCCTAGGCGTTGAATATGGGGTGTTTAGTCCATTTCGTTGAGCAAGGGGTAGGTCTTGACTATTACATATTTGGCTTATGGAAAGGTATCTGTGCTAATTTCTATCTCTGGTTTTATGCAGCACCCCAACTCACCTTTCCCCTTAAGCAAGCATAAGTTGGTTTTCTAAATTTGAGACCCTGTTCTGTTTTGTAATTCAGTTCATGTGTAGCCAAGTTTACATTCCGTGTAGTAGTGATATCTTATGATGTTTCATTTTCTGTGTGACTTATTTCACTTAGAATCATCGTACCTGAATCCACTCATTATGCCGCGACGGGCCTGATGACATAGATTTCATTGCTGGGTGATATTCCATTGTACGTACGTACCACAAATTCTTTATCCATTTTTCACATTCTGGGATATTTAACTTGTACCGTAGACGAGGTTCTTGTAAACAGAGCCGTCCGACACTTTGGGGTGGCTGTGTGTTTTTGATTTTAATTTCCCTAAGCTATAGGACCATAAGTGGAAGTGCCATAGGCTCCGTAGCTTTGTTTTTTCGGTGTTCCGGGAAACGCCATACACTTCTCCAGAGTGGCTGTTGGCAATTTACATCCCGCCCATCAGCATAACAAGGCTCGCTGTTCTCCATGGCCTGTGCTGCCTTTCTGGATTTTACACTTTTTTCAGATGGCCCTTTTGACAGGGGGGCAGTGATACTTCATTGTAGTGCAGATTTCTTTAACATGCTTGCTTGGTTGGCCAAAAAGGGCGTATGCGTTTTTTCCTGAATATATTCAGGAAAAAACGCATACGCCCTTTTTGGCCAAGAGCATCATTGTCGACGTTCTGCCTCTTTTCCTATGCTTTAAAAGCAATTCCCGTCTACCCCCTGAAATCGTTTTCCTGCAATTCGGCCCCACTTACAAGTCGTCTTCGCAGCCTTCCTTCAATATATTTTTGGACGATAGCTGTCATTTATAACTCTGCAGGTTTGTGAGTTACAGTGCCCCTGAGCTCATTTCTTCAACTCGCTATCTTGTGAGCTGGCCGCAAACCCACAGTATTGCCTCAGGCCCTAATCTGGTTCCGGCACGGCATGCTGAGCCTTTGGTTAATTCTTCTTCCTGGTGGGAAATGAGCGTTAAATTTGCCCGTGCAGACACCTAGAGCTAGTCTCTCATTGGTTCTCCCTATTCCTTTTCATCTTGCGCAGAAATTGCAAACTGTGCCCAACAGGAGATTAAAGGCACTGACTCTCCAAGTGGGGAGAGTGTTCGTAAAGGGTCTGGAATGGTGAACCCGAGTAAAAGGGGACGAAAACTGAGATGCATTTGAAAACGTTTGCCAGTCACACGGTGCACCATACTGTGGGTTTCCCATGCATGTTTTAGCTGAAGGAAGAATCCCTTAAACTTGGAGAGTTGGGACCCATGGAAAGGGTACCATGCTGTATGACTTCAAAGGGTCTGCATTTGCTCATCGAACCTCACCAATTCTATCAGCCCGAAGTGCCCAACCTTATGTCTCACTCAGCTCTGGGTGTAGATGTGGTAAATCCAGGTTGCATCACAAGCCCTGAATGAATTATTTAAGAATTGCTCTCTATTTCACTGTCCTTGGGTTTTGTTTGTGTAATTCATTTTGATAATGGGATTTATCGGATTTTCTCTGCTGCATTCATGCCGCTGTACGCACGCTTCATTCTCTTACGGAGACATATAAATCCATGGGTTTGAAGATTCTTACTAGTCAGGTGTATTCCTAGGCGTTGAATATGGGGTGTTTAGTCCATTTCTTTGAGCAAGGGGTAGGTCTTGACTATTACATATTTGGCTTATGGAAAGGTATCTGTGCTAATTTCTATCTCTGGTTTTATGCAGCACCCCAACTCACCTTTCCCCTTAAGCAAGCATAAGTTGGTTTTCTAAATTTGAGACCCTGTTCTGTTTTGCAATTCAGTTCATGTGTAGCCAAGTTTACATTCCGTGTATTAGTGATATCTTATGATGTTTCATTTTCTGTGTGACTTATTTCACTTAGAATCATCGTACATGAATCCACTCATTATGCCGCGACGGGCCTGATGACATAGATTTCATTGCTGAGTGATATTCCATTGTACGTACGTACCACAACTTCTTTATCCATTTTTCACATTCTGGGATATTTAACTTGTACCGTAGACGAGGTTCTTGTAAACAGAGCCGTCCGACACTTTGGGGTGGCTGTGTGTTTTTGATTTTAATTTCCCTAAGCTATAGGACCATAAGTGGAAGTGCAGTAGGCTCCGTAGCTTTGTTTTTTCGGTGTTCCGGTAAACACCATACACTTCTCCAGAGTGGCTGTTGGCAATTTACATCCCGCCCATCAGCATAACAAGGCTCCCTGTTCTCCATGGCCTGTGCTGCCTTTCTGGATTTTACACTTTTTTCAGATGGCCCTTTTGACCGGGGGGCAGTGAGACTTCATTGTAGTGCAGATTCCTTTAACATGCTTGCTTGGTTGGCCAAAAAGGGCGTATGCGTTTTTTCCTGAATATATTCAGGAAAAAACGCATACGCCCTTTTTGGCCAAGAGCATCATTGTCGACGTTCTGCCTCTTTTCCTATGCTTTAAATGCAATTCCCTTCTACCCCCTGAAATCGTTTTCCTGCAATTCGGCCCCACTTACAAGTCGTCTTCGCAGCCTTCCTTCAATATATTTTTGGACGATAGCTGTCATTTATAACTCTGCAGATTTGTGAGTTACAGTACCCCTGAGCTCATTTCTTCAACTCGCTATCTTGTGAGCTGGCCGCAAACCCACAGGATTGCCTCAGGCCCTAATCTGTTTCCGGCACGGCATGCTGAGCCTTTGGTTAATTCTTTTTCTTGGTTGGAAATGAGCGTTAAATTTGCCCGTGCAGACACCTAGAGCTAGTCTCTCATTGGTTCTCCCTCTTCCTTTTCATCTTGCGCAGAAATTGCAAACTGTGCCCAACAGGAGGTTAAAGGCACTGACTCTCCAAGTGGGGAGAGTGTTCGTAAAGGGTCTGGAATGGTGAACCCGAGTAAAAGGGGACGAAAACTGAGATGCATTTGAAAACGTTTGCCAGTCACACGGTGTACCATACTGTGGGTTTCCCATGCATGTTTTAGCTGAAGGAAGAATCCCTTAAACTTGGAGAGTTGGGACCCATGGAAAGGGTACCATGCTGTATGACTTCAAAGGGTCTGCATTTGCTCATCGAACCTCACCAATGCTATCAGCCCGAAGTGCCCAACCTTATGTCTCACTCAGCTCTGGGTGTAGATGTGGTAAATCCAGGTTGCATCACAAGCCCTGAATGAATTATTTAAGAATTGCTCTCTATTTCACTGTCCTTGGGTTTTGTTTGTGTAATTCATTTTGATAATGGGATTTATCGGATTTTCTCTGCTGCATTCATGCCGCTGTACACACGCTTCATTCTCTTACGGAGACATATAAATCCATGGGTTTGAAGATTCTTACTAGTCAGGTGTATTCCTAGGCGTTGAATATGGGGTGTTTAGTCCATTTCGTTGAGCAAGGGGTAGGTCTTGACTATTACATATTTGGCTTATGGAAAGGTATCTGTGCTAATTTCTATCTCTGGTTTTATGCAGCTCCCCAACTCACCTTTCCCCTTAAGCAAGCATAAGTTGGTTTTCTAAATTTGAGACCCTGTTCTGTTTTGTAATTCAGTTCATGTGTAGCCAAGTTTACATTCCGTGTATTAGTGATATCTTACGATGTTTCATTTTCTGTGTGACTTATTTCACTTAGAATCATCGTACCTGAATCCACTCATTATGCCGCGACGGGCCTGATGACATAGATTTCATTGCTGAGTGATATTCCATTGTACGTACGTACCACAACTTCTTTATCCATTTTTCACATTCTGGGATATTTAACTTGTACCGTAGATGAGGTTCTTGTAAACAGAGCCGTCCGACACTTTGGGGTGACTGTGTGTTTTTGATTTTAATTTCCCTAAGCTATAGGACCATAAGTGGAAGTGCCGTAGGCTCCGTAGCTTTGTTTTTTTGGTGTTCCGGGAAACACCATACACTTCTCCAGAGTGGCTGTTGGCAATTTACATCCCGCCCATCAGCATAACAAGGCTCCCTGTTCTCCATGGCCTGTGCTGCCTTTCTGGATTTTACACTTTTTTCAGATGGCCCTTTTGACCGGGGGGCAGTGAGACTTCATTGTAGTGCAGATTTCTTTAACATGCTTGCTTGGTTTGCCAAAAAGTGCGTATGCGTTTTTTCCTGAATATATTCAGGAAAAAACGCATACGCCCTTTTTGGCCAAGAGCATCATTGTCGACGTTCTGCCTCTTTTCCTATGCTTTAAATGCAATTCCCTTCCACCCCCTGAAATCGTTTTCCTGCAATTCTGCCCCACTTACAAGTCGTCTTCGTAGACTTCCTTCAATATATTTTTGGACGATAGCTGTCATTTATAACTCTGCAGATTTGTGAGTTACAGTACCCCTGAGCTCATTTCTTCAACTCGCTATCTTGTGAGCTGGCCGCAAACCCGCAGGATTGCTTCAGGCCCTAATCTGGTTCCGGCACGGCATGCTGAGCCTTTGGTAAATTCCTCTTACTGGTGGGAAATGAGCGTTAAATTTGCCTGTGCAGACACCTACAGCTAGTCTCTCATTGGTTCTCCCTATTCCTGTTCATCTTGCGCAGAAATTGCAAACTGTGCCCAAAGGAGGTTAAAGGCACTGACTCTCCAAGTGGGGAGAGTGTTAGTAAAGGGTCTGGAATGCTGAACCCAAGTAAAAGGGGACGAAAACTGAGATGCATTTGAAAACGTTTGCCTGTCACACGGTGCACCATACTGTGGGTTTCCCATGCATGTTTTAACTGAAGGAAGAATCCCTTAAACCTGGAGAGTTGGGACCCATGGAAAGGGTACCATGCAGTATTACTTCAAAGGGTCTGCATTTGCTCATCGAACCTCACCAATGCTATCAGCCCGAAGTGCCCAACCTTATGTCTCACTCAGCTCTGGGTGTAGAGGTGGTAAATCCGGGTTGCATCACAAACCCTGAATGAATTATTTAAGAATTGCTCTCTATTTCACTGTCCTTGTGTTTTGTTTTTGTAATTCATTTTGACAATGGGATTTATCGGATTTTCTCTACTGCATTCATGCCGCTGTACACACGCTTCATTCTCTTACGGAGACATATGAGTCCATGGGTTTCAAGATTCTTACTACTCAGGTGTATTCTTAGGCGTTGACTATGGGGTGTTTAGTCCATTTCGTTGAGTAAAGGGTAGGTCTTGACTATTACATATTTGGCTTTTGGAAAGGTATCTGTGCTAATTTCTATCTCTGCTTTAATGCAGCACCCCAAATCACCTTTCCCCTTAAGCAAGCATAAGTTGGTTTTCTATATTTGAGACCCTGTTCTGTTCTGTACTTCAGTTCATTTGTAGCCAAGTTTACATTCCGTGTATTAGTGATATCTTATGATGTTTCATTTTCTGTGTGACTTATTTCACTTAGAATCATCGTACCTGAATCCACTCATTATGCCGCGACGGGCCTGATGACATAGATTTCATTGCTGAATGATATTCCTTTGTACGTACGTACCACATCTTCTTTATCCATTTTTCACATTCTGGGATATTTAACTTGTACCGTAGACGAGGTTCTTGTAAACAGAGCCGTCCGACACTTTGGGGTGGCTGTGTGTTTTTGATTTTAATTTCCCTAAGCTATAGGACCATAAGTGGAAGTGCTGTAGGCTCCGTTGCTTTCTTTTTAGGTGTTTGAGGAAACACCATACACTTCTCTAGAGTGGCTGTGGGCAATTTACATCCCGCCCATCAGCATAACAAGGCTCTGTGTTCTCCATGGCCTGTGCTGCCTTTCTGGATTTTACACTTTTTTCAGATGGCCCTTTTGACCGGGGGGCAGTGAGACTTCATTTTAGTGCAGATATCTTTAACATGCTTGCTTGGTTGGCCAAAAAGGGCGTATGCGTTTTTTCCTGAATATATTCAGAAAAAAACGCATACGCCCTTTTTGGCCAAGTGTATCATTGTCGACGTTCTGCCTCTGTTCCTTTGGTTTAAATGCAATTCCAGTCTACTCCCTGAAATCGTTTTCCTCCAATTCTGTCCCGCTTAAAATTCCTCTTCGCAGCCTTCCTTCAATATATTTTTGGACGATAGCTGTCATTTATAACTCTGCAGCCTTGTGAATTACAGTGCCCCTGAGGTCATTTCTTCAACTCGCTTTCTTGTGAGCTGGCCGCAAACCCGCAGGATTGCTTCAGGCCCTAATCTGGTTCCGGCACTGTTTGCTGAGGCTTTGGTTAATTCCTCTTCCTTGTGGGAAATGAGCGTTAAATTTGCCCATGCAGAAATCTACAGCTAGTCTCTCATTGGTTTTCCCTATTCCTGTTCATCTTGCGCAGAAATGGCAAACTGTGCCAAACAGGAGTTTAAAGGCACTGTCTCTCCAAGTGGGGAGAGTGTTAGTAAAGGGTCTGAAATGGTGAACCCGAGTAAAAGGGGACGAAAACTGAGATGCATTTGAAAACCTTTCCTGGTCACACGGTGCACCATACTGTGGGTTTCCCATGCATGTTTTAGCTGAAGAAAGAATCCCTTAAACCTGGAGAGTTGGCACCCATGGAATGGGCACCATGCAGTATGACTTCAAAGGGTCTGCATTTGCTCATCGAACCTCACCAATGCTATCAGCCCGAAGTGCCCAACCTTATGTCTCACTCAGCTCTGGGTGTAGATGTGGTAAATCCAGGTTGCATCACAAGCCCTGAATGAATTATTTAAGAATTGCTCTCTATTTCACTGTCCTTCTGTTTTGTTTTTTTAATTCATTTTGATAATGGGATTTATCGCATTTTCACTGCTGCTTTCATGCCGCTGTACTCACGCTTGATTCTCTTACGGAGACATATAAATCCATGAGTTTCAAGATTCTTACTAGTCAGGTGTATTCGTAGGTGTTGAAAATATGGCGTGTTGAGTCCATTTCGTTGACCAGGGAGTAGGTTTTTTCTATTACATATTTGGCTTATGGAACGGTATCTGTGCTAATTTCAATCTCTGGTTTTATGCAGCTCCCCAACTCTCCTTTTTCCTTAAGCAAACATAAGTTGGTCTTCTAAATTTGAGACCCCATTCTGTTTTGTAATTCAGGTCATTTGTAGCCACGTTTACATTCCATGTATTAGTAATATCGTATGTCTTTTTCTTTTTGAATTATGTGACTTTGAATGATCATACGTAACTACTCTGGGGTTGTTACAACTGGCCATATTTCACTGATTTTCAGGCTGAGTAATATTCCACTCTACATAAGTGCCACACCTCTATCCATTTTTTCCCTCCAGAGACATATAAATTATATCCTAGTCGAGGATCTTTGAAACAGAGAGGCGGTAAACATTGGGGTGCCTGTGTCCTCTCCATTTTTGTCTTTCCCAAGATATACGTCCATGAGTGCAAGTGCCCTGTGCTCTGTAGCTCATTTTTTAGATGCTTTAGTAAACACAATACACTTCTCAAGAGTGACCATTGGCAATATACATTTCCACTATAAGCCTCACAGGGCTCCCTTTTCTCCTTGCCCTGTCCTGCATTTCTGGTGTTTACAGTTTATGAAGAAGGCTCTTCTGACTGATGCGAAGTGATATGTTTTGTAGTACTGATTTCCAGTGCCCACCTGTTTGGTTGGTTAAAAAAGTGTATGCCCTTTTCTTGAATATATACAGAAAAAGACGCATACACCCTTTTTGGCCAACTGCAATGTTGGCAATGTTCAGCCCCTTTTCTTGTGCTTAATGGCGAGTCCTTTCTACCTCTTCCAATCCCTTTCCTGCCATTCTCCGTTGCTTACAAGTCCTTTTCTCTGACTTTCCTCAAGACATTTTTCAGTGAGAGATATTTTCAACTCTGCAGTTTCGTGAATTTTAGCGGCCCTGAGTTCCATTTTTCAACTTGTGTTTATGGGAACTGGCCACAAAGCAGCGGGATTTCCTCAAGCCCTATTCTGTTTCCATGGGCAACCCTAGCTTTTAGTCAATTCGTCTTCCTGATTGGAAATTAGAGTGACATGTGCCTGTCCGAACACCTAGGACTTGTCTCTCATTGTTCCTCCTCCTTCTGCTTCATCCTCTGGACAAATTCCAAACTGTATGCAACAGGATGTTGACAGTGCTGACATCTCCAAGTGGGGAGACTGTTCGTAAAAACGCTGGAGGGGTGAACCCGAGCACCAGGAGATGAGGAGATGAGATGCCTTTTCCAAACTCTTCCCGATCAGACGGTATACCATCTTCTGGGTGTGACAGGCATATTTTAGCTGTAGGAAGTGTCCCATTCATGTGAGGAGAACACCAGGGCTTTTTCAAAATCACTGTCTCTCCACAACCCAAACTGGGGAATTTTTTAAGCTACGGCTACACATATGTTCATTAAGGGCCTTGGGAAGTAGGCAGAGTCCAAACTTTAGATGATTGACGTCTTCAGGGTCAGAAGCACTCACCACCGGCTTCCCTTATGTTCCATTTTAACTGTCATTAATAGATGATGTCAATAAAAATATCTATTCTTTTTTCAGATTATTTCCCCTTATAGGTTATTGCAAAATATTGAGTGTAGTTCCCTGTGCTGTACAGTAGTTCCTTGTTGATGATCGATTTTATACATAGCAGTGTGTATGTGTTAATCCCAAACTGTTAATTTATCCCTCCTCCCACCTTTCTCCTTTGGTAATAATAAATTATAAGATTTTATACTTCTCAGAAATGGGGGAGCTGAAAGAGAGGTATCATTTTCAATGGAAAAGCATTTAAAACAAGATTGAATCTTTAACCAAGATTATTAGATGTACATCCTTGGAAAGAAATCACTTCGTTTCTCTAGTATTGACCTGACAAATAAGACAAACCTTTCACTGAACTTGCTTATAATAAAGTGATGGAAATATCAAATGGAAGTGTTAGAAACATCTTATTTTACCCGAGCCTTATACACTGTTCTATGTTAATTACAGTTTGGCTCACACATCTGTTCATTGAAGTTACAATGTTCTCAATTTCTGTTACTGATCCTCCAGAGTGGACCCCAACAAGTGTCCCCCTGCCCAGTGTCATTGGAGCCAACAGATCGAGACTGAGTTTGGTTCAGAAGCAAAGGAAACTTTATATTTTGATCAGAGAATGCAGAGGTGAGAGCATGTGCTACCCCGTGGGCTGTGGTTTGGGCTGCTGTGTAGAGATCCTGTCAGATTCAGTGGGAGGGAGGGGGCGGAGCTCTCGAGGGCCCGGTTGGCTGCAGCTCAGGCTCTATATCGCGGAGTCTGCACCGTGCCCCAGGAGCTGAGGTGTCGACCCATCTATTCTGCACTAGGAAATCTGGTCTGAAGTGCCGGCTGTTGAACCTCTGTATGCGGGACCCTAGGAGCACGTGAAATTAGACAAAGCACAAAGGATAAAAAAGGTTAGACTTTATTTTATTGCCCAGATTCTATTTTTATCTCCCAGGGATTTTTAATGGGCTTTGCCTGGGACAAACCCCTCTTCTGCATTTTGTCCCCTTCCTCATTCTTAGAGTGCTGAGGGTGCAGACACTTCATCTGTAACTGCTGAGTGCTGAGTTAGGAGCCCTCATACCCGTGGGCGAGGGTCAGAACTTCTCCCCAGCAGCCTCCAGGTGACGTTGATTGTCCGCAGGCTCCTGCCTCCCTGCTCGTCCGCCTGAGCACAAGTATTGGTAGTGTTATAGATTCTAATGACCTTTAAGGGTCCAGGAAGGAGATGTGCAGTGACACTGTGAGGTCCAGTTTCACCCCGCCCCACATTTGTTCGGCCACCTTAGGCTGACCGTTTCTGCCAGCCTAGATGCTCTGACCAGTAGTCTGTGCTTTCTTCAGTTAGGCCCCTGAATTAACGTAAAAACAGCACCAGGTGTCAGCACCCTGACTGCTCAACTCCCAGACAGTCCAGGGTCAGTGGTGATGAAGGACCATGATGGCCACTGAGTCAACAGCCTTTTGAAGTAAACAGGAGTCCAGCCGGTCTTATTGGCCACCATCATCACAGTGTCTGTAGGCTTTTCTATGGTGACAGTGTGATATACGGTTCCCCTGCCAAGATTATTACCTCCCCTCTGGGTGCAGTAAGTCCTGCAAGCAGTAGTCTACTCTTTTGGGACACACTCTTGTTGTTTTATGAGAGAAACTCCAGGTCAAGTGATGGTCACACGAGTCGTCATGGTGCCCCTTTGCCCCAGTTATCTCTCTGGAGGTTGGAGTTGGAGGACCTCCTCACTCAAGGTCAGTGTGCCCACGGAGCAAACCCTGCAACTTCAGGGCATGGTTGGGGGTTAGGATCACCACGTGGGGTCCTTTTCCCTTAGGAGGGAGGTGGCCTTTTGGGCTGCTGATTTCCAGGTTTTCAGATACTGCCAGTATCTTGGCCAGATGTGGCGGTGGGCCAAGCCCCTTGGTGACCGTAGTTTATCCTACCTGGATGGCATTCTTGCATTGTTCCATTTCAAGTGGTCCCAGGTTTTGCACTAATACTCCAATGGCCATTCAAATTTCACTAGGAATGTAAAGGTCAAAGGGTTTAGCTAAATTAGGGAGTTCCAGGGCAAGGGTCTGAATTGACTGCTCTTTCCATTCTTGAAAGGCCACTTCTGGATTCTATTCAAAAGGATCATCATCTTTTTCTTTCAGTGTTTCATATAGAGGCCCAGCTAGTAGACTGTAGTTAGGGATCCAGAAGCAGCAAACCCTGGCCTCCCCAGGAACCCCTAAGCTGTCTTCTAGTTTTAGAAATGGGTAAGGCTGTAAATTGTTTCTTCCCTTTCCTGGGATGGGCTTCTCCGACCTTCTGTGAGAATGCAGCCCACGCAGGTCACCATAGTCTGTGATATTTGAGCTTTTTCTTGGACAACTTGTATCCTTTATTGGCTTGGTAGTTCAGAGGTCTCCTTAGTAGGGCTGGCGATCAGAATGTCGTCTGCATATTGAAGGAGTGTTTCCTTTTCCAGAGGTAGAACTTTTAGGTCTTTAGCTGAGCTTTCCCCAAAGATGGTGTGGGAATTTTTGAACCCTTGGGGCAAGACGGCCCAGAAGTATTGTTTTAGTTGTATGTTGAGTCCTGCCACTCACAAGCCAAAATTTCTTGTGACTCTGGGACTAATAGAATACAAAAGAAGGCTTCATTGAAGACTAATACAGAATACCATGTCCTGGTGGTTAGTAGAATGACCAGCAGGGTGTAGGGTTTAGGAACTACTGGAGGTATATCCTCGGTGGCTTCACTGACTGTTCTGACATCTTTTACCAAGACTCCAGCAGCCCATGGGGCTCTCGAGGTCAGGCCAATCCCAGGATATGGAGCTCACCTGGGCAGGTACCCCACCCCCACCCCAGCCCACGGGGCTCTCGTGTTCAGGCCCCTCCCAGGATATGGGGCTCCCTGGGCAGGTTCCCCTGCAGCCCATGGGGCTCTCGTGGTCAGGACCCTCCCAGGATACAGAGCTACCCTTTCAGGTACCGTGGCAGGGCTGGGCACACAGGAGCCATGCACATCGCCCTCATTGCAGAGCACTCCCAGCTCACCTGTCACTCAGATCTGACACAGAGCACCTCAGAGCAGGACTTGAACTAACAAACAGCAGCTCCGACAGGTCTGTGACCCTGGGCATCACTCTGTGTGGCCTCCCTCCACCTGGTCTTCCAGAGATTTCCACTGCACCCGGGGCACCAGGCCTCTGTCTCCACCCACCACCCACCCCTGCTCTCCCTGACTCCTGGGTACTTCTCATTAGGAGAGGGTTTTCTTGAAGTTGTCTCCCACTCATGGGCCAGATAATATAATTAGAAAACAAGCCAGAGCTGCAGCCCCTTGTCTATCCTGACTCTCAGGAGCCCACACCTGTTCCTTGGACCTGGCCGATTCAGCAAGTTCCAGTTTCTGCAACTGTGAGCCCCTGAGGGGTGATTATTGGCTGGCCTGGGAAGCCTGACCGTGCCGGCCATCCCTCCCCAGGTGTGCCTGGGTTGAGATCAATATAAACACCGCTCCAGGCAGCAAGAGCACCTGCAGCTGTGTCTGACGCCATTTTCTGCCCTGTCAGCAGTCTCGGGTCTGGACTGGTGGGAGGGAGTGAGAGGCCACGGCTTTGTGGGTGGCCCAGTGTGAGTGGGGCTCTGCTGGACTTTCTGCAGCAGTTGCCAAGATGCCACCTGCTAAAGAAGAGCATGTGTCACCCATACCTGCCGCTGGAATTTCTCCCTGGGCAGAGGTGAGTAAGGAAGAAAGCAGTGGGGGCCGGGACAGGAGGGGTATCTCAGGCAGGGAAATGGAAAGCTTCCAGAAGAGCACCCAGGGCCAGGACCATCCTGTCTGGCCTGCAGGCACCAAGTCGGCTGGCATGCTGTCGCTCATGTGGCTCCATGGCCCTTCCTCTAGGCTTTCAAGTCCTTGTACATATTCAGGTGTTTTACCTGGGAAGGGTGGGAACATTTCAGCAGCAGCTGGCCTGGGGCTCGGCCCACGTTTATTCACAGATGCCTCGGCACGGGCCCCCAGCTTTGCAATGAGGACGCTTGTTGCGTGGGGCATGCTGGCTGAATGGGAGATGATTCCCCACCACTGACCAACTTCAGAATTGTTTACAACTGGAGCAAGGGCCCTGATACGGTTTTCCTCTGTGTAACTGGTGGGTTCTGTTTTTTTTTCTTTTTTTCGTTTTTGGTTCAAGGTAGATTTTATTCCTCTTTTTTGTATTTACAGATATAAGCATGGAAGTAATTTATTCATATAAATACATGTATGTGAAGGGAAGAATATTTTTTCTGTTTTACTTTTTGTAATTTTGAATTTTATTTTATTTTTTTATACAGCAGGTTCTTTTTGGTTACCTATTTTATACATAGAAATGTATACATGCCAATCCCAATCTCTCAACTCCTCCCACCACCACCCCCCTAACAGCTTTCCCCCCTTGGTGTCCATACGTTTGTTGTCTACATCTGTTGCTCTATTTCTGCCTTGCAAAACGCTTCATCTGTACAACTTTTCTAGGTTCCACATATATGCATTTATATACAGGATTTGTTTTTCTCTTTCTGACTTACTTCACTCTGTATGACAGTCTCTAGATCCATCAACGTCTCTACAAATGACCCAATTTCATTCCGTTTTATGGCTTAGTGATATTCCATTTTATATATGTACCTCATCTTTATGCATTCGTCTGTCTGTGGGCATTTAGGTTGCTTCCATTACCTGGATATTGTAAATAGTGATGCAATGAACATTGCGGTGAATGTCTCTTTTCGTTTTATGGTTTTGTCTGGGTATATGCCCAGTAGTGGGATTGCTGTATTATATGGTAATTCTATTCTTAGTTTTATAAGAAACTCCATAATGTTCTCCACAGTGACTGCATCAATTTACATTCCCAACAATAGTGGAAGAGGGTTCCTTATCTCCGCACCCTTTCCAGCATTTGTTGTTTGTAGATTTTCTGATGATGCCCATTCTAACAGGTGTGAGGTGATACACCATGGATTAGTCTATTTCGTTGAGCAAAGAGTAGGTCTTGTCTATTACATATTTGGCTTATGGAACGGTATGTGTGCTCATTTCAATCTCTGGTTTTATACAGCACCCCAACTCAACTTTCCCGTTAAGCAAGCATAAGTTTTTATCTAAATGTGAGACTCTGTTCGGTTTTGTAATTCAGTTTATGTGTAGCCAAGTTTACACTCCCTCTATTTGTGATATCTTATGATAATTATGTTTCTCTGTGTGACATATTTCTCTTAGAATCATCATACTTAAATCCACTCAATTTGCTGCTACAGGCCTGATGACATTGATTTCATTGCTGAGTGATATTCCGTTGTACGTAAGTAGGACAACTCCTTTATCCATTTTTTTCTTTCTGGGATATTTAATTTGTACTGGACTCGAGGTTCTTGTAAACACAGCAGCCCTGGATATTGTGTTGGCTGTGTCTTGTTGATTTTAATTTTCCTAAGCTATAGGGCCAAAAGTGGAAGTGCCCTAGGCTCTGTAGCTTTGTTTTTTAGATGTTTCAGCATACACCATAAACATCACCAGAGTGTCTGTTGGCAATTTACATCCCGTCCATCAGCATAACAAGGCTCCCTGTTCTCCATGGCCTGTCCTGTGTTTCTGGGTTTTACACTTTTTTCAGATGGCTCTTTTGACGAATGGGAAATGAGAGTTCATTGTAGTGCGGATTTCCATTGCTCGAATTCTTGGTTGGCCACAAAGGGCATATGCGTTTTTTCCTGAATATATTCAGGAAAAAATGTATACGCACTTTTTGTCCAAGTGCATCACTGTCAAAGATCTGCCGCTTTTCACATGCTTTAAATGCAATTCCAATCTACCTCGTGAAATATGATTCCTGCAATTCTGCCTCGTTTTCAAGTCCTCTGTGCAGACTTACTTCAATATATTTTTGCCAATAGCTGTCATTTATAACTCTGCAGGTTTGTGAATTACAGTGCCTGTGGTTTCCTTTCTTAACTCGTTTCCTTGAAAGCTGGCCACAGAACCGCAGGTTTGCTTCAGGCCGTAATCAGGGTCCCGCACGGCACTCTGAGCCTTTGGTTAATTCCTCTTCCTGGTGGGAAATTAGAGTTAAATGTGCCCCTCCAGACACCTGCCTCACTCCCAGCCCCTTGGTGATGTGTGTCCTCTGGTTTGAGGCCACATGTGCTGGGTTCCTCACCTTTCGCAGATGTGGCCCCACTGGTGTGCGGACACTCCTGCCTGGTTCCCATCCCCTTGGTGATGTGAGCCCTCCAGTGAGAGTCTGATCCTGGTTGGGCTCCTCACACTTCTGTGAGGTGGGCCCTCTTCTCTGAGGTCACTCCTGCCTGGCTGACACACCCCGCCTTGGCGACGTCGGCCCTCTGGTGGCAGTTGGAGCCCGCTGGGAGCCTCCTCCCCTCAGTGATGAGGCCCTCTGGCATCAGGCCCTAACTGCTGGTTACCCACATTTTCTGATACGTGCTAAGTGGTGTGAGGGCACTCCTGCCAGGTTCCCATCCCCATGTGCCTTCTGCTCTATGGTCCCAACACCTGTGTTGTTCACAGTTTCAGGATGTTGGCTCTCTGGTGTTAGTTCACTCAGGCCTAGATCCCATAGACTCTGTGCTCTGAGCCGCCTGCTGGGAGGTTCCTACTGCTGGATTCCTTACCATTTTTATTCTTTGGGTCCTGTGTTTTCATGCTCCTCCTTCCTGACTCACTCCCAGCCCCTTTGTGATGTGGGTCCTCTGGTTTGAGGCCACATGTGCCGGTTTCCTCACCTTTATTGATGTGGCCCCACTGGTGTGAGGACACTCCTGCCTGGTTCCCATCCCCTTGGTGATGGGGGCCCTCTGGTGAGAGTCTGATCCTGGCTGGATTCCTCACCCTTCTGGGAGGTGGGCCCTCTGCTGTGAGGTCACTCCTGCCTGGCTGGCACACATCACCTTGGCGATGTGGGCCCTCAGTTGGGAGTTGGTGCCTGCTGGGAGTCTCCTCCCCTCGGTAATGAGGGCCCTCTGGCGTCAGGCCCTAACTCATGGGCTCCCAAAATTTTCTGATATGTGCCCTGTCGTGCGAGTACACTCCTGCCACGTTCCCATCCCCATGGGGATGTGGGCCTTCTGCTCTGAGGTCCCACCAGCTGGGTTGCTCACAGTATCATGATGTGAGCCCTCTGCTGTGAGTTCACTGTGGCCTGGATCCCATAGACTCCGTACTCTGGGCCACCTGCTGGGGGGTTCCAACTGCTGGATTCCTCACATTTTTTATTCTGTGGGCCCTGTGTTGTTAGGCTACTCCTGCCTGCCTCACTCGGAGCACCTTGGAAATGTGGGTCCTCTGGTTTAGGCCACATGTGCTGGGTTCGTCACCTTTCTATAATGTGGCCACACTGGTGTGAGGACACTCCTGCCTTGTTCCGGTCCCCTTGGTGATGTGGGCTCTCTGGTGAGAGTCTTATCCTGGCTGGTTTCCTCACCCTTCTGTGAGGTAGGCCCTCTGCTGTGAGGTCACTCCTGCCTGACTGGCACACGTCACCTTGGCGACGTGGGCCCTCAGTTGGGGTTGGTGCCTGCTGGGAGTCTCCTCCCCTCGGTAATGAGGGCCCTCTGGCGTCAGGCTCTAACTCCTGGGCTCCCAAAATTTTCTGATGTGCGCCCTGTGGTGTGAGTACACTCCTGCCAGGTTTCCAACCCCATGGGAATATGGGCCTTCTGCTCTGAGGTCCCAACGGTGGGTGGCTCAGTTTCATGATGAGGGCCCTCTGGTGTGAGTTCACTCCGGCCTGGATCCCATAGCCTCGCTGCTCCTGGCCGCCTGCGGGGAGGTTCCAACTGCGGGATTCCTCACCTTTTTTCTTCTATGGGCCCTCTGTTTGGAGACTCCTCCTGCCTGACTCACTCCCAGCCCCTTGGTGATGTGTGTCCTCTGGTTAGAGGCCACGTGTGCTGGGTCCCTCACCTTTCGATGATGTGGCCCCACTGGTGTGAGGACACTCCTGCCTGGTTTCTATCCCCTTGGTGATGTGGGCCCTCTGGTGTGAGTCTGATCCTGGCTGGGTTCCTCACCCTTCTGTGAGGTGGGCCCTCTGCTGTGAGGTCACTACTGACTGGCTGGCACACCCCGCCTTGGCGACATCGGCCCTCTTGTGGCAGTTGGAGCCTGCTGGGAGCCACCTCCCCTCGGTGATGAGGGCTCTCTAGCGTCAGGCCGTAACTGCTGGGTACCCACTTTTTCTGATACGTGCTAAGTGGTGCGAGGACACTCTTGCCATGTTCCCAACCCCATGGGGATGTGGGCCTTCTGCTGTGAGGTCCCAATGGCTGGGTTGCTCACAGTTTCATGATATGGGC
The DNA here is from genome assembly GCF_059928025.1 of Delphinapterus leucas. Taxonomy (NCBI): domain Eukaryota; kingdom Metazoa; phylum Chordata; class Mammalia; order Artiodactyla; family Monodontidae; genus Delphinapterus; species Delphinapterus leucas. Next base: position 5,459,178 of record NW_028322246.1, on the reverse strand, counting down.
CCTCTGCTGTGAGTTCACTGCAGCCTGGATCGCATAGACTCGGTGCTCTGGGCCGCCTGCTGGGAGGTTCCCACTGCAGGATTCCTCAGCTTTTTTATTCTATGGGCCCTGTGTTGTGAGGCTACTCCTGCATGCCTCACTCCGAGCCCCTTGGAGATGTGGGTCTTCTGGTTTAGGCCACATGTGCTGGGTTCCTCACCTTTCTATGATGTGGTCACCCTGGTGTGAAGACAGTCCTGCCTGGTTCTGATCCTCTTGGTGATGTGGGCCCTCTGGTGAGAGTCTAATCCTCTTTGGGTTCCTCACACTTTTTTGAGGTTGGCCCTCTGCTCTGAGGTCACTCCTGCCTGGCTGGCACACCCCGCATTGGCGACGTTGGCCCTCTTGTAGCAGTTGGAGCCTGCTGGGAGCCTCCTCTCCTCGGTGATGAGGGCCCTCTGGCATCAGGCCCTAACTGCTGGGCTCCCCACATTTTCTGATGTGTGCCCACTGGTGCGATGACACTCCTGCTTGGTTCGCTTCCCCATGGGGATGTGGGCCTTGTCTTCTGAGGTCACAATGGCTAGGTTGCTCACAGTTTCATGATGAGGGCCCTCTGTTGTGAGTTCATCATTGCCTGGATCCCATAGCCTCGGTGCTTTGGGGCCGCCTGCTGGGATGTTCCAACTGCTGGATTCCTCACCTTTTTTATACAATGGGCCACGTGTTTTGAGGTTCATCCTGCCTGCCTCGCTCCGCGACCCATGGAGATGTGGGTTCTCAGGTTTGAGGCCACATGTGCTGGGTACCTCAACTTGCAATGATGTGGCCCCACGGGTGTGAAGACACTCCTGCCTGGTTCCCAGCCCCTTGCTGATGTGGGCCCTCTGGTGAGAGTCTGATAATGGCTGGGTCCCTTACCCTTCTGTGAGGTGGGCCCTCTGATGTGAGGTCACTCCTGCCTGGCTGGCTCACGTCACCTTGGCGATGTGGGCCCTCTGTTGGCCACTGAAGCATGCTGGGAGCCCCCTACCCTCATTAAGGAGGGCCTTGGAAAAAACGCATATGTACTTTTTGAACAAGTGCATCATTGTCGAGGTACTGCCTCTTCTCCTATGCTTTCACTGCACTTCCCGTCTACCTCCTGAAATCGTTTTCCTGGAATTCTGCCCCCCTTTCAAGTCCTCTTCGCAGCCTTCCTTCAATATATTTTTGGACGATAGCTGTCATTTATAACTCTGCAGGTTTGTGAATTACAGTGTCCCTGAGCTCCTTTGTTCAACTCGCTATCTTGTGAGCTGCCTGCACACCCGCACTATTGATTCAGGCCCTAATCTTGTTCCGGCACGGCATTCTGAGCCTTTGGTTAATTCCACATCCTGGTGAGAAATGAGCATTAAATTGCCCGTGCAGACACCTACAGCTAGTCTCTCATTGGTTCTCCCTATTCCTGTTCATCTTGCGCAGAAATTGCAAACTGTCCCAAACAGGAGGTTAAAGGCACTGACTCTCCAAGTGGGGAGAGTGTTAGTAAAGGGTCTGGAATTGTGAATCCGAGTAAAAGGGGATGAAAACGGAGATGCATTTGAAAATGTTTGCCAGTCACACGGTGCACCATACTGTGGGTTTCCCATGCATGTTTTATCTGAAGGAAGAATCCCTTAAACTTGGAGAGTTGGGACCCATGGAATGGGTACCATGCTGTATGACTTCAAAGGGTCTGCATTTGCTCATTGAACCTCACCAATGCTATCAGCCCGAAGTGCCCAACATTATGTCTCACTCAGCTCTGGGTGTAGATGTGGTAAATCCAGGTTGCATCACAAGCCCTGAATGAATTATTTAAGAATTGCTCTCTATTTCACTGTCCTTGGGTTTTGTTTGTGTAATTCATTTTGGTAATGGGATTTATCGGATTTTCTCTGCTGCATTCATGCCGCTGTACACACGCTTCATTCTCTTACGGAGACATATAAATCCATGGGTTTGAAAATTCTTACTAGTCAGGTGTATTCCTAGGCGTTGAATATTGGGTGTTTAGTCCATTTCGTTGAGCAAGGGGTAGGTCTTGACTATTACATATTTGGCTTATGGAAAGGTATCTGTCCTAATTTCTATCTCTGGTTTTATGCAGCACCCCAACTCACCTTTCCCCTTAAGCAAGCATAAGTTGGTTTTCTAAATTTGAGACCCTGTTGTATTTTGTAATTCAGTTCATGTGTAGCCAAGTTTACGTTCCGTGTATTAGTGATATCTTATGATGTTTCATTTCCTGTGTGATTATTTCACTTAGAATCATCGTACCTGAATCCACTCATTATGCCGCGACGGGCCTGATGACATAGATTTCATTGCTGAGTGATATTCCATTGTACGTACGTACCAGAACTTCTTTATCCATTTTTCACATTCTGCGATATTTAACTCGTACCGTAGACGAGGTTCTTGTAAACAGAGCCGTCCGACACTTTGGGGTGGCTGTGTGTTTTTGATTTTAATTTCCCTAAGCTATAGGACCAAAAGTGGAAGTGCCGTAGGCTCCATACCTTTGTTTTTTCGGTGTTCCGGGAAACATCATACACTTCTCCAGAGTGACAGTTGGCAATTTACATCCCGCCCATCAGCATAACAAGGCTCCCTGATCTCCATGGCCTGTGCTGCCTTTCTGGATTTTACACTTTTATCAGATGGCCCTTATGACGGGGGAGCAGTGAGACTTCATTGTAGTGCAGATTTCTTGAACATGCTTGCTTGGTTGGCCAAAAAGTGCGTATGCGTTTTTTCCTGAATATATTCAGGAAAAAACGCATACGCCCTTTTTGACCAAGAGCATCATTGTCGACGTTCTGCCTCTTTTCCTATGCTTTAAATGCAATTCCCATCTACCCCCTGAAATCGTTTTCCTGCAAATCTGTCCTGCTTACAAGTCGTCTTCGCAGCCTTCCTTCAATATAATTTTGGACGATAGCTGTCATTTATAACTCTGCAGGTTTGTGAATTACAGTGCCCGTGAGCTCCTTTCTTCAACTCGCTATCTTGTGAGCTGGCCGCAAACCCGCAGGATTGCTTCAGGCCCCAATCTTGTTGCGGCACGGCATGCTGAGCCTTTGGTTAATTCCTCTTCCTGGTGTGAAATGAGCGTTAAGATTGCCCGTGCAGACACCTACAGCTAGTCTCTCACTGGTTCTCCCTCTTCCTGTTCATCTTGCGCAGAAATTGCAAACTGTGCCAAACAGGAGGTTAAAGGCACTGACTCTCCAAGTGGGGAGCGTGTTAGTAAAGGGTCTGGAATAGTGAACCCGAATAAAAGGGGACGAAAACTGAGATGCATTTGAAAACGTTTTCCGGTCACACGGTGCACCATACTGTGGGTTTCCCATGCATGTTTTAGCTGAAAGAAGAATCCCTTAAACCTGGAGATTTGGGACCCATAGAATGGGTACCATGCAGTATGACTTCAAAGGGTCTGCATTTGCTCATCGAACCTCACCAATGCTATCAGCCGGAAGTGCCCAACCTTATGTCTCACTCAGGTCTGGGTGTAGATGAGGTAAATCCAGGTTGCATCACAAGCCCTGAATGAATTATTTAAGAATTGCTCTCTATTTCACTGTCATTGTGTTTTGTTTTTTTAATTCATTTTGATAATGGGATTTATCGGATTTTCTCTGCTGCCTTCATGCAGCTGTACACACGCTTGATTCTCTTATGGAGACATATAAATCCATGGGTTTGAAGATTCTTACTAGTCAGGTGTATTCCTAGGTGTTGAATATAGGGTGTTTAGCCCATTTCGTTGAGCAAGGGGTAGGTCATGAGTATTACATATTTGACGTATGGAATTGTATCTGTTCTAATTTCTATCTGTGGTTTTATGCAGATACCCAACTCACCTTTCCCCTTAAGCAAACATAAGTTGGTTTTCTCAACTTGAGAACCTGTTCTGTTTTGTAATTCAGTTCATGTGTAGCCAAGATTACATTCCGTTTATTAGTGATATTTTATGATGTTTCATTTTCTGTGTGACTTATTTCACTTAGAATCATCGTACCTGAATCCACTCATTATGCCACAACGGGCCTGATGACATAGATTTCATTGGTGAGTGATATTCCATTGTACGTACGTACCACATTTTCTTTATCCACTTTTCGCTTTCTGGGATATTTAACTTGTACCGTAGACGAGGTTCTTGGAAACAGAGCCGTCTGAAACTTTGGGGTGGCTGTGTGTTTCTAATTTTAATTTCCCTAAGCTATAGGACCTTAAGTGGAAGTGCCGTAGGCTCCGTAGCTTTGTTTTTTCGGTGTTCCGGGAAACACCATACACTTCTCCAGAGTGGCTGCTGGCAATTTACATCCCGCCCATCAGCATAACAAGGCTCCCTGTTCTCCATGGCCTGTGCTGCCTTTCTGGATTTTACACTTTTTTCAGATGGACCTTTTGACCGGGGGGCAGTGAGACTTCATTGTAGTGCAGATTTCTTTAACATGCTTGCTTGGTTGGCCAAAAAGGGCGTATGCGTTTTTTCCTGAATATATTCAGGAAAAAACGCATACGCCCTTTTTGGCCAAGAGCATCATTGTCGACGTTCTGCCTCTTTTCCTATGCTTTAAATGCAATTCCCGTCTACCCCCTGAAATCGTTTTCCTGCAAATCTGTCCCGCTTACAAGTCGTCTTCGCAGCCTTCCTTCAATATATTTTTGGACGATAGCTGTCATTTATAACTCTGCAGGTTTGTGAGTTACAGTGCCCCTGAGCACCTTTCTTCAACTCGCTATCTTGTGAGCTGGCGGCAAACCCACAGGATTGCTTCAGGCCCTAATCTGGTTCCGGCACGGCATGCTGAGCCTTTGGTTAATTCCTCTTCCTGGTGGGAAATGAGCGTTAAATTTGCCCGTGCAGACACCTAGAGCTAGTCTCTCATTGGTTCTCCCTATTCCTTTTCATCTTGCGCAGAAATTGCACACTGTGCCCAACAGGAGGTTAAAGGCACTGACTCTCCAAGTGGGGAGAGTGTTCGTAAAGGGTCTGGAATGGTGAACCCGAGTAAAAGGGGACGAAAACTGAGATGCATTTGAAAACGTTTGCCAGTCACACGGTGCACCATACTGTGGGTTTCCCATGCATGTTTTAGCTGAAGGAAGAATCCCTTAAACTTGGAGAGTTGGGACCCATGGAATGGGTACCATGCTGTATGACTTCAAAGGGTCTGCATTTGCTCATCGAACCTCACCAATGCTATCAGCCCGAAGTGCCCAACCTTATGTCTCACTCAGCTCTGGGTGTAGATGTGGTAAATCCAGGTTGCATCACAAGCCCTGAATGAATTATTTAAGAATTGCTCTCTATCTCACGTCCTTGGGTTTTGTTTGTGTAATTCAATTTGATAATGGGATTTATCGGATTTTCTCTGCTGCATTCATGCCGCTGTACACACGCTTCATTCTCTTACGGAGACATATAAATCCATGGGTTTGAAGATTCTTACTAGTCAGGTGTATTCCTAGGCGTTGAATATGGGGTGTTTAGTCCATTTCGTTGAGCAAGGGGTAGGTCTTGACTATTACATATTTGGCTTATGGAAAGGTATCTGTGCTAATTTCTATCTCTGGTTTTATGCAGCACCCCAACTCACCTTTCCCCTTAAGCAAGCATAAGTTGGTTTTCTAAATTTGAGACCCTGTTCTGTTTTGTAATTCAGTTCATGTGTAGCCAAGTTTACATTCCGTGTAGTAGTGATATCTTATGATGTTTCATTTTCTGTGTGACTTATTTCACTTAGAATCATCGTACCTGAATCCACTCATTATGCCGCGACGGGCCTGATGACATAGATTTCATTGCTGAGTGATATTCCATTGTACGTACGTACCACAACTTCTTTATCCATTTTTCACATTCTGGGATATTTAACTTGTACCGTAGACGAGGTTCTTGTAAACAGAGCCGTCCGACACTTTGGGGTGGCTGTGTGTTTTTGATTTTAATTTCCCTAAGCTATAGGACCATAAGTGGAAGTGCCGTAGGCTCTGTAGCTTTGTTTTTTCAGTGTTCCGGGAAACACCATACACTTCTCCAGAGTGGCTGTTAGGCAATTTACATCCCGCCCCTCAGCATAACAAGGCTCCCTGTTCTCCATGGCCTGTGCTGCCTTTCTGGATTTTACACTTTTTTCAGATGGACCTTTTGACCGGGGGGCAGTGAGACTTCATTGTAGTGCAGATTTCTTTAACATGCTTGCTTGGTTGGCCAAAAAGGGCGTATGCGTTTTTTCCTGAATATATTCAGGAAAAAACGCATACGCCCTTTTTGGCCAAGAGCATCATTAGCGATGTTCTGCCTCTTTTCCTATGCTTTAAATGCAATTCCCGTCTACCCCCTGAAATCGTTTTCCTGCAAATCTGTCCCGCTTACAAGTCGTCTTCGCAGCCTTCCTTCAATATATTTTTGGACGATAGCTGTCATTTATAACTCTGCAGGTTTGTGAGTTACAGTGCCCCTGAGCTCCTTTCTTCAACTCGCTATCTTGTGAGCTGGCCGTAAACCCACAGGATTGCTTCAGGCCCTAATCTGGTTCCGGCACGGCATGCTGAGCCTTTGGTTAATTCCTCTTCCTGGTGGGAAATGAGCGTTAAATTTGCCCGTGCAGACACCTAGAGCTAGTCTCTCATTGGTTCTCCCTATTCCTTTTCATCTTGCGCAGAAATTGCAAACTGTGCCCAACAGGAGGTTAAAGGCACTGACTCTCGAAGTGGGGAGAGTGTTCGTAAAGGGTCTGTAATGGTGAACCCGAGTAAAAGGGGACGAAAACTGAGAATCATTTGAAAACGTTTGCCAGTCACACGGTGCACCATAGTGTGGGTTTCCCATGCATGTTTTAGCTGAAGGAAGAATCCCTTAAACTTGGAGAGTTGGGACCCATGGAATGTGTACCATGCTGTATGACTTCAAAGGGTCTGCATTTGCTCATCGAACATCACCAATGCTATCAGCCCGAAGTGCCCAACCTTATGTCTCACTCAGCTCTGGGTGTAGATGTGGTAAATCCAGGTTGCATCACAAGCCCTGAATGATTTATTTAAGAATTGCTCTCTATTTCACTGTCCTTGTGTTTTGTTTGTGTAATTCATTTTGATAATGGGATTTATCGGATTTTCTCTGCTGCATTCATGCCGCTGTACACACGCTTCATTCTCTTACGGAGACATATAAATCCATGGGTTTGAAGATTCTTACTAGTCAGGTGTATTCCTAGGCGTTGAATATGGGGTGTTTAGTCCATTTCGTTGAGCAAGGGGTAGGTCTTGACTATTACATATTTGGCTTATGGAAAGGTATCTGTGCTAATTTCTATCTCTGGTTTTATGCAGCACCCCAACTCACCTTTCCCCTTAAGCAAGCATAAATTGGTTTTCTAAATTTGAGACCCTGTTCTGTTTTGTAATTCAGTTCATGTGTAGCCAAGTTTACATTCCGTGTATTAGTGATATCTTATGATGTTTCAATTTCTGTGTGACTTATTTCACTTAGAATCATAGTACCTGAATCCACTCATTATGCCGCGACGGGCCTGATGACATAGATTTCATTGCTGAGTGATATTCTATTGTACGTACGTACCACAACTTCTTTATCCATTTTTCACATTCTGGGATATTTAACTTGTACCGTAGACGAGGTTCTTGTAAACAGAGCCGTCCGACACTTTGGGGTGGCTGTGTGTTTTTGATTTTAATTTCCCTAAGCTATAGGACCATAAGTGGAAGTGCCGTAGGCTCCGTAGCTTTGTTTTTTCGGTGTTCCGGGAAACACCATACACTTCTCCAGAGTGGCTGTTGGCAATTTACATCCCGCCCATCAGCATAACAAGGCTCCCTGTTCTCCATGGCCTGTGCTGCCTTTCTGGATTTTACACTTTTTTCAGATGGCCCTTTTGACCGGGGGGCAGTGAGACTTCATTGTAGTGCAGATTTCTTTAACATGCTTGCTTGGTTGGCCAAAAAGGGCGTATGCGTTTTTTCCTGAATATATTCAGGAAAAAACGCATACGCCCTTTTTGGCCAAGAGCATCATTAGCGATGTTCTGCCTCTTTTCCTATGCTTTAAATGCAATTCCCGTCTACCCCCTGAAATCGTTTTCCTGCAAATCTGTCCCGCTTACAAGTCGTCTTCGCAGCCTTCCTTCAATATATTTTTGGACGATAGCTGTCATTTATAACTCTGCAGGTTTGTGAGTTACAGTGCCCCTGAGCTCCTTTCTTCAACTCGCTATCTTGTGAGCTGGCCGTAAACCCACAGGATTGCTTCAGGCCCTAATCTGGTTCCGGCACGGCATGCTGAGCCTTTGGTTAATTCCTCTTCCTGGTGGGAAATGAGCGTTAAATTTGCCCGTGCATACACCTAGAGCTAGTCTCTCATTGGTTCTCCCTATTCCTTTTCATCTTGCGCAGAAATTGCAAACTGTGCCCAACAGGAGGTTAAAGGCACTGACTCTCGAAGTGGGGAGAGTGTTCGTAAAGGGTCTGTAATGGTGAACCCGAGTAAAAGGGGACGAAAACTGAGAATCATTTGAAAACGTTTGCCAGTCACACGGTGCACCATAGTGTGGGTTTCCCATGCATGTTTTAGCTGAAGGAAGAATCCCTTAAACTTGGAGAGTTGGGACCCATGGAATGTGTACCATGCTGTATGACTTCAAAGGGTCTGCATTTGCTCATCGAACATCACCAATGCTATCAGCCCGAAGTGCCCAACCTTATGTCTCACTCAGCTCTGGGTGTAGATGTGGTAAATCCAGGTTGCATCACAAGCCCTGAATGATTTATTTAAGAATTGCTCTCTATTTCACTGTCCTTGTGTTTTGTTTGTGTAATTAATTTTGATAATGGGATTTATCGGATTTTCTCTGCTGCATTCATGCCGCTGTACACACGCTTCATTCTCTTACGGAGACATATAAATCCATGGGTTTGAAGATTCTTACTAGTCAGGTGTATTCCTAGGCGTTGAATATGGGGTGTTTAGTCCATTTCGTTGAGCAAGGGGTAGGTCTTGACTATTACATATTTGGCTTATGGAAAGGTATCTGTGCTAATTTCTATCTCTGGTTTTATGCAGCACCCCAACTCACCTTTCCCCTTAAGCAAGCATAAATTGGTTTTCTAAATTTGAGACCCTGTTCTGTTTTGTAATTCAGTTCATGTGTAGCCAAGTTTACATTCCGTGTATTAGTGATATCTTATGATGTTTCAATTTCTGTGTGACTTATTTCACTTAGAATCATAGTACCTGAATCCACTCATTATGCCGCGACGGGCCTGATGACATAGATTTCATTGCTGAGTGATATTCTATTGTACGTACGTACCACAACTTCTTTATCCATTTTTCACATTCTGGGATATTTAACTTGTACCGTAGACGAGGTTCTTGTAAACAGAGCCGTCCGACACTTTGGGGTGGCTGTGTGTTTTTGATTTTAATTTCCCTAAGCTATAGGACCATAAGTGGAAGTGCCGTAGGCTCCGTAGCTTTGTTTTTTCGGTGTTCCGGGAAACACCATACACTTCTCCAGAGTGGCTGTTGGCAATTTACATCCCGCCCATCAGCATAACAAGGCTCCCTGTTCTCCATGGCCTGTGCTGCCTTTCTGGATTTTACACTTTTTTCAGATGGCCCTTTTGACCGGGGGGCAGTGAGACTTCATTGTAGTGCAGATTTCTTTAACATGCTTGCTTGGTTGGCCAAAAAGGGCGTATGCGTTTTTTCCTGAATATATTCAGGAAAAAACGCATACGCCCTTTTTGGCCAAGAGCCTCATTGTCGACGTTCTGCCTCTTTTCCTATTCTTTAAATGCAATTCCCGTCTACCCCTTGAAATCGTTTTCCTGCAATTCTGCCCCACTTACAAGTCGTCTTCGCAGCCTTCCTTCAATATATTTTTGGACGATAGCTGTCATTTATAACTCTGCAGGTTTGTGAGTTACAGTGCCCCTGAGCTCATTTCTTCAACTCGCTATCTTGTGAGCTGGCCGCAAACCCACAGGATTGCCTCAGGCCCTAATCTGGTTCCGGCACGGCATGCTGAGCCTTTGGTTAATTCCTCTTCCTGGTGGGAAATGAGCGTTAAATTTGCCCGTGCAGACACCTAGAGCTAGTCTCTCATTCGTTCTCCCTATTCCTTTTCATCTTGCGCAGAAATTGCAAACTGTGCCCAACAGGGGGTTAAAGGCACTGACTCTCCAAGTGGGGAGAGTGTTCGTAAAGGGTCTGGAATGGTGAACCCGAGTAAAAGGGGACGAAAACTGAGATGCATTTGAAAACGTTTGCCAGTCACATGGTGCACCATACTGTGGGTTTCCCATGCATGTTTTAGCTGAAGGAAGAATCCCTTAAACTTGGAGAGTTGGGACCCATGGAATGGGTACCATGCTGTATGACTTCAAAGGGTCTGCATTTGCTCATCGAACCTCACCAATGCTATCAGCCCGAAGTGCCCAACCTTATGTCTCACTCACCTCTGGGTGTAGATGTGGTAAATCCAGGTTGCATCACAAGCCCTGAATGATTTATTTAAGAATTGCTCTCTATTTCACTGTCCTTGGGTTTTGTTTGTGTAATTCATTTTGATAATAGTATTTATCGGATTTTCTATGCTGCATTCATGCCGCTGTACACACGCTTCATTCTCTTACGGAGACATATAAATCCATGGGTTTGAAGATTCTTACTAGTCAGGTGTATTCCTAGGCGTTGAATATGGGGTGTTTAGTCCATTTCGTTGAGCAAGGGGTAGGTCTTGACTATTACATATTTGGCTTATGGAAAGGTATCTGTGCTAATTTCTATCTCTGGTTTTATGCAACACCCTAACTCACCTTTACCCTTAAGCAAGCATAAGTTGGTTTTCTAAATTTGAGACCCTGTTCTGTTTTGTAATTCATTTCATGTGTAGCCAAGTTTACATTCCGTGTAGTAGTGATATCTTATGATGTTTCATTTTCTGTGTGACTTATTTCACTTAGAATCATCGTACCTGAATCCACTCATTATGCCGCGACGGGCCTGATGACATAGATTTCATTGCTGAGTGATATTCCATTGTACGTACGTACCACAACTTCTTTATCCATTTTTCACATTCTGGGATATTTAACTTGTACCGTAGACGAGGTTCTTGTAAACAGAGCCGTCCGACACTTTGGGGTGGCTGTGTGTTTTTGATTTTAATTTCCCTAAGCTATAGGACCATAAGTGGAAGTGCCGTAGGCTCTGTAGCTTTGTTTTTTCGGTGTTCCGGGAAACACCATACACTTCTCCAGAGTGGCTGTTGGCAATTTACATCCCGCCCCTCAGCATAACAAGGCTCCCTGTTCTCCATGGCCTGTGCTGCCTTTCTGGATTTTACACTTTTTTCAGATGGCCCTTTTGACCGGGGGGCAGTGAGACTTCATTGTAGTGCAGATTTCTTTAACATGCTTGCTTGGTTGGCCAAAAAGGGCGTATGCGTTTTTTCCTGAATATATTCAGTTAAAAACGCATACGCCCTTTTTGGCCAAGAGCATCATTAGCGATGTTCTGCCTCTTTTCCTATGCTTTAAATGCAATTCCCGTCTACCCCCTGAAATCGTTTTCCTGCAAATCTGTCCCGCTTACAAGTCGTCTTCGCAGCCTTCCTTCAATATATTTTTGGACGATAGCTGTCATTTATAACTCTGCAGGTTTGTGAGTTACAGTGCCCCTGAGCTCCTTTCTTCAACTCGCTATCTTGTGAGCTGGCCGCAAACCCACAGGATTGCTTCAGGCCCTAATCTGGTTCCGGCACGGCATGCTGAGCCTTTGGTTAATTCCTCTTCCTGGTGGGAAATGAGCGTTAAATTTGCCCGTGCATACACCTAGAGCTAGTCTCTCATTGGTTCTCCCTATTCCTTTTCATCTTGCGCAGAAATTGCAAACTGTGCCCAACAGGAGGTTAAAGGCACTGACTCTCGAAGTGGGGAGAGTGTTCGTAAAGGGTCTGTAATGGTGAACCCGAGTAAAAGGGGACGAAAACTGAGAATCATTTGAAAACGTTTGCCAGTCACACGGTGCACCATAGTGTGGGTTTCCCATGCATGTTTTAGCTGAAGGAAGAATCCCTTAAACTTGGAGAGTTGGGACCCATGGAATGTGTACCATGCTGTATGACTTCAAAGGGTCTGCATTTGCTCATCGAACATCACCAATGCTATCAGCCCGAAGTGCCCAACCTTATGTCTCACTCAGCTCTGGGTGTAGATGTGGTAAATCCAGGTTGCATCACAAGCCCTGAATGATTTATTTAAGAATTGCTCTCTATTTCACTGTCCTTGTGTTTTGTTTGTGTAATTAATTTTGATAATGGGATTTATCGGATTTTCTCTGCTGCATTCATGCCGCTGTACACACGCTTCATTCTCTTACGGAGACATATAAATCCATGGGTTTGAAGATTCTTACTAGTCAGGTGTATTCCTAGGCGTTGAATATGGGGTGTTTAGTCCATTTCGTTGAGCAAGTGGTAGGTCTTGACTATTACATATTTGGCTTATGGAAAGGTATCTGTGCTAATTTCTATCTCTGGTTTTATGCAGCACCCCAACTCACCTTTCCCCTTAAGCAAGCATAAATTGGTTTTCTAAATTTGAGACCCTGTTCTGTTTTGTAATTCAGTTCATGTGTAGCCAAGTTTACATTCCGTGTATTAGTGATATCTTATGATGTTTCAATTTCTGTGTGACTTATTTCACTTAGAATCATAGTATCTGAATCCACTCATTATGCCGCGACGGGCCTGATGACATAGATTTCATTGCTGAGTGATATTCTATTGTACGTACGTACCACAACTTCTTTATCCATTTTTCACATTCTGGGATATTTAACTTGTACCGTAGACGAGGTTCTTGTAAACAGAGCCGTCCGACACTTTGGGGTGGCTGTGTGTTTTTGATTTTAATTTCCCTAAGCTATAGGACCATAAGTGGAAGTGCCGTAGGCTCCGTAGCTTTGTTTTTTCGGTGTTCCGGGAAACACCATACACTTCTCCAGAGTGGCTGTTGGCAATTTACATCCCGCCCATCAGCATAACAAGGCTCCCTGTTCTCCATGGCCTGTGCTGCCTTTCTGGATTTTACACTTTTTTCAGATGGCCCTTTTGACCGGGGGGCAGTGAGACTTCATTGTAGTGCAGATTTCTTTAACATGCTTGCTTGGTTGGCCAAAAAGGGCGTATGCGTTTTTTCCTGAATATATTCAGGAAAAAACGCATACGCCCTTTTTGGCCAAGAGCCTCATTGTCGACGTTCTGCCTCTTTTCCTATTCTTTAAATGCAATTCCCGTCTACCCCCTGAAATCGTTTTCCTGCAATTCTGCCCCACTTACAAGTCGTCTTCGCAGCCTTCCTTCAATATATTTTTGGACGATAGCTGTCCTTTATAACTCTGCAGGTTTGTGAGTTACAGTGCCCCTGAGCTCATTTCTTCAACTCGCTATCTTGTGAGCTGGCCGCAAACCCACAGGATTGCCTCAGGCCCTAATCTGGTTCCGGCACGGAATGCTGAGCCTTTGGTTAATTCCTCTTCCTGGTGGGAAATGAGCGTTAAATTTGCCCGTGCAGACACCTAGAGCTAGTCTCTCATTCGTTCTCCCTATTCCTTTTCATCTTGCGCAGAAATTGCAAACTGTGCCCAACAGGGGGTTAAAGGCACTGACTCTCCAAGTGGGGAGAGTGTTCGTAAAGGGTCTGGAATGGTGAACCCGAGTAAAAGGGGACGAAAACTGAGATGCATTTGAAAACGTTTGCCAGTCACATGGTGCACCATACTGTGGGTTTCCCATGCATGTTTTAGCTGAAGGAAGAATCCCTTAAACTTGGAGAGTTGGGACCCATGGAATGGGTACCATGCTGTATGACTTCAAAGGGTCTGCATTTGCTCATCGAACCTCACCAATGCTATCAGCCCGAAGTGCCCAACCTTATGTCTCACTCACCTCTGGGTGTAGATGTGGTAAATCCAGGTTGCATCACAAGCCCTGAATGATTTATTTAAGAATTGCTCTCTATTTCACTGTCCTTGGGTTTTGTTTGTGTAATTCATTTTGATAATAGTATTTATCGGATTTTCTCTGCTGCATTCATGCCGCTGTACACACGCTTCATTCTCTTACGGAGACATATAAATCCATGGGTTTGAAGATTCTTACTAGTCAGGTGTATTCCTAGGCGTTGAATATGGGGTGTTTAGTCCATTTCGTTGAGCAAGGGGTAGGTCTTGACTATTACATATTTGGCTTATGGAAAGGTATCTGTGCTAATTTCTATCTCTGGTTTTATGCAACACCCTAACTCACCTTTACCCTTAAGCAAGCATAAGTTGGTTTTCTAAATTTGAGACCCTGTTCTGTTTTGTAATTCATTTCATGTGTAGCCAAGTTTACATTCCGTGTAGTAGTGATATCTTATGATGTTTCATTTTCTGTGTGACTTATTTCACTTAGAATCATCGTACCTGAATCCACTCATTATGCCGCGACGGGCCTGATGACATAGATTTCATTGCTGAGTGATATTCCATTGTACGTACGTACCACAACTTCTTTATCCATTTTTCACATTCTGGGATATTTAACTTGTACCGTAGACGAGGTTCTTGTAAACAGAGCCGTCCGACACTTTGGGGTGGCTGTGTGTTTTTGATTTTAATTTCCCTAAGCTATAGGACCATAAGTGGAAGTGCCGTAGGCTCCGTAGCCCTGTTTTTTCGGTGTTCCGGGAAACACCATACACTTCTCCAGAGTGGCTGTTGGCAATTTACATCCCGCCCATCAGCATAACAAGGCTCCCTGTTCTCCATGGCCTGTGCTGCCTTTCTGGATTTTACACTTTTTTCAGATGGCCCTTTTGACCGGGGGGCAGTGAGACTTCATTGTAGTGCAGATTTCTTTAACATGCTTGCTTGGTTGGCCAAAAAGGGCGTATGCGTTTTTTCCTGAATATATTCAGGAAAAAACGCATACGCCCTTTTTGGCCAAGTGCATCATTGTCGACGTTCTGCCTCTTTTCCTATGCTTTAAATGCAATTCCAGTCTACCCCCTGAAATCGTTTTCCTGAAATTCTGCCCCGCTTTCAAGTCCTCTTCGCAGGCTTCCTTCAATATATTTTTGGACGATAGCTGTCATTTATAACTCTGCAGGTTTGTGAATTAGAGTGCCCCGGAGCTCCTTTCTTCAAATCGCTTTCTTGTGAGCTGGCCGCAAACTCGCAGGGTTGCTTCAGGCCCTAATCTGGTTCCGGCACGGCATGCTGAGCGTTTGGTTAATTCCTCTTCCTGGTGGGAAATGAGCGTTAAATTTGCCCGTGCCGACACCTACAGCTAGTCTCTCATTGGTTCTCCCTATTCCTGTTCATCTTGCGCAGAAATTGCAAACTGTGCCAAACAGCAGGTTAAAGGCACTGACTCTCCAAGTGGGTAGAGTGTTAGTAAAGGGTCTGGAATTGTGAACCCGAGTAAAAGGGGACGAAAACTGAGATGCATTTGAAAACGTTTCCCGGTCACACGGTGCACCATACTGTGGGTTTCCCATGCATGTTTTAGCTGAAAGAAGAATCGCTTAAACCTGGAGAGTTGGGACCCATGGAATGGGTACCATGCAGTATGACTTCAAATGGTCTGCATTTGCTCTTCGAACCTCACCAATGCTATCAGCCCGAAGTGTCCAACTTTATGTCTCACTCAGCTCTGGGTGTAGATGAGGTAAATCCAGGTTGCATCACAAGCCCTGAATGAATTATTTAAGAATTGCTCTCTATTTCACTGTCATTGTGTTTTGTTTTTGTAATTCATTTTGATAATAGTATTTATCGGATTTTCTCTGCTACCTTCATGCAGCTGTACACACGCTTGATTCTCTTATGGAGACATATAAATCCATGGGTTTGAAGATTCTTACTAGTCAGGTGTATTCCTAGGCGTTGAATATAGGGTGTTTAGCCCATTTCGTTGAGCAAGGTGTAGGTCTTGACTATTACATATTTGAAGTATGGAATGGTATCTGTGCTAATTTCTATCTCTGGTTTTATGCAGCACCCCAACTCACCTTTCCCCTTAAGCAAACATAAGTTGGTTTTCTAAATTTGAGACCCTGTTCTGTTTTGTAATTCAGTTCATGTGTAGCAAAGTTTACATTCGGTGTATTAGAGATAACTTATGATGTTTCATTTTCTGTGTGACTTATTTCTCTTAGAATCATCGTACCTGAATCCACTCATTATGCCACGACGGGCCAGATGACATAGATTTCATTGGTGAGTGATATTCCATTGTACGTACGTACCACAACTTCTTTATCCATTTTTCGCTTTCTGGGATATTTAACTTGTACCGTAGACGAGGTTCTTGTAAACAGAGCCGTCTGAAACATTGGGGTGGCTGTGTGTTTTTTATTTTAATTTCCCTAAGCTATAGGACCATAAGTGGAAGTGCCGTAGGCTCCGTTGCTTTGTTTTTTAGGTGTTTCAGGAAACACCATACACTTCTCCAGAGTGGCTTTTGGCAATTTACATCCCAACCATGAGCATAACAAGGCTCCCTGTTCTCCATGGCCTGTGCTGCCTTTCTGGATTTTACACTTTTTTCAGATGGCCCTTTTGACCGGGGGGCAGTGAGACTGTATTGTAGTGCAGATTTCTTTAACATGCTTGCTTGGTTGGCCAAAAAGGGCGTATGCGTATATTCCGGAAAAAACGCATACGCCCTTTTTGGCCAAGTGCATCATTGTCGACGTTCTGCCTCTTTTCCTATGCTTTAAATGCAATTCCAGTCTCACCCCTGAAATCGTTTTCCTGCAATTTTGCCCCGCTTTCAAGTCCTCTTCACAGCCTTCCTTCAATATATTTTTGGACGATAGCTGTCATTTATAACTCTGCAGGTTTGTGAATTACAGTGCCCCTGAGCTCCTTTCTTCAAATCGCTTTCTTTTGAGCTGGCCGCAAACCCGCAGGATTGCTTCAGGCCCTAATCTGGTTCCGGCACGGCATGCTGAGCGTTTGGTTAATTCCTCTTCCTGGTTGGAATTCAGCGTTAAATTTGCCCGTGCAGAAACCTACAGCTAGTCTCTCATTGGTTCTTCCTATTCCTATTCCTCTTGCGCAGAAATTGCAAACTGTGCCAAACAGCAGGTTAAAGGCACTGACTCTCCAAGTGGGGAGAGTGTTTGTAAAGGGTCTGGAATTCTGAACCCGAGTAAACGGGGACAAAAACTGAGATGCATTTGAAAATGTTTCCCGGTCACACGGTGCACCATACTGTGGGCTTCCCATGCATGCTTTACCTGAAGGAAGAATCGCTTAAACCTGGAGAGTTGGGACCCATGGAATGGGTACCATGTAGTATGACTTCAAATGGTCTGCATTTGCTCATCGAACCTCACCAATGCTATCAGCCCGAAGTGTCCAACCTTAGGCCTCACTCAGCTCTGGGTTTAGATGAGGTAAATCCAGGTTGCATCACAAGCCCTGAATGAATTATTTAAGAATTGCTCTCTATTTCACTGTCATTGTGTTTTGTTTTTGTAATTCATTTTGATAATAGGATTTATCGGATTTTCTCTGCTGCCTTCATGCAGCTGTACACATGCTTGATTCTCTTATGGAGACATATAAATCCATGGGTTTGAAGATTCTTACTAGTCAGGTGTATTCCTAGGCGTTGAATATAGGGTGTTTAGCCCATTTCGTTGAGCAAGGGGTAGGTCTTGACTATTACATATTTGACGTATGGAATGGTATCTGTGCTAATTTCTATCTCTGGTTTTATGCAGCACCCCAACTCACCTTTCCCCTTAAGCAAACATAAGTTGGTTTTCTAAATTTGAGACCCTGTTCTGTTTTGTAATTCAGTTCATGTGTAGCCAAGATTACATTCGGTGTATTAGTGATATATTATGATGTTTCATTTTCTGTGTGACTTATTTCACTTAGAATCATCGTACCTGAATCCACTCATTATGCCACGACGGGCCAGATGACATAGACTTCATTGGTGAGTGATATTCCATTGTACGTACGTACCACAACTTCTTTATCCATTTTTCGCTTTCTGGGATATTTAACTTGTACCGTAGACGAGGTTCTTGGAAACAGAGCCGTCTGAAACTTTGGCGTGGCTGTGTGTTTTTGAATTTAATTTCCCTAAGCTATAGGACCATAAGTGGAAGTGCCGTAGGCTCCGTTGCTTTGTTTTTTAGGTGTTTCAGGAAACACCATACACTTCTCCAGAGTGGCTGTTGGCAATTTACATCCCACCCATGAGCATAACAAGGCTCCCTGTTCTCCATGGCCTGTGCTGCATTTCTGGATTTTACACTTTTTTCAGATGGCCCTTTTGACCGGGGGGCAGTGAGACTTCATTGTAGTGAAGATTTCTTGAACATGCTTGCTTGGTTGGCCAAAAAGGGCGTATGCGTTTTTTCCTGAATATATTCAGGAAAAAACGCATACGCTCTTTTTGGCCAAGTGCATCATTGTCGACGTTCTGCCTCTTTTCCTATGCTTTAAATGCAATTCCAGTCTACCCCATGAAATCGTTTTCCTGAAATTCTGCCCCGCTTTCAAGTCCTCTTCGCAGCCTTCCTTCAATATATTTTTGGACGATAGCTGTCATTTACAACACTGCAGGTTTTGAATTACAGTGCCCCGGAGCTCCTTTCTTCAAATCGCTTTCTTGTGAGCTGGCCGCAAACCCTCAGGATTGCTTCAGGCCCTAATCTGGTTCCGGCACAGCATGCTGAGCCTTCGGTTAATTCCTCTTCCTGGTGGGAAATGAGCGTTAAATTTGCCCGTGCAGACACCTACAGCTAGTCTCTCATTGGTTCTCCCTATTCCTGTTCATCTTGCGCAGAAATTGCAAACTGTGCCAAACAGGAGGTTAAAGGCACTGACTCTCCAAGTGGGGAGAGTGTTAGTAAAGGGTCTGGAATTGTGAACCCGAGTAAAAGGGGACGAAAACTGAGATGCATTTGAAAACGTTTCCCGGTCACACGGTGCACCATACTGTGGGTTTCCCATGCATGTTTTAGCTGAAGGAAGAATCGCTTAAACCTGGAGAGTTGGGACCCATGGAATGGGTACCATGCAGTATGACTTCAAATGGTCTGCATTTGCTCATCGAACCTCACCAATGCTATCAGCCCGAAGTGTCCAACTTTATGTCTCACTCAGCTCTGGGTGTAGATGAGGTAAATCCAGGTTGCATCACAAGCCCTGAATGAATTATTTAAGAATTGCTCTCTATTTCACTGTCATTGTGTTTTGTTTTTGTAATTAATTTTGATAATAGGATTTATCGGATTTTCTCTGCTGCATTCATGCAGCTGTACACACGCTTGATTCTCTTATGGAGACATATAAATCCATGGGTTTGAAGATTCTTACTAGTCAGGTGTATTCCTAGGCGTTGAATATAGGGTGTTTAGCCCATTTCGTTGAGCAAGGGGTAGGTCTTGACTATTACATATTTGACGTATGGAATGGTATCTGTGCTAATTTCTATCTCTGGTTTTATGCAGCACCCCAACTCACCTTTCCCCTTAAGCAAACATAAGTTGGTTTTCTAAATTTGAGACCCTGTTCTGTTTTGTAATTCAGTTCATGTGTAGCCAAGATTACATTCGGTGTGTTAGTGATATCTTATGATGTTTCATTTTCTGTGTGACTTATTTCACTTAGAATCATCGTACCTGAATCCACTCATTACACCACGACGGGCCAGATGACATAGCTTTCCTTGGTGAGTGATATTCCATTGTACGTACGTACCACAACTTCTTTATCCATTTTTCGCTTTCTGGGATATTTAACTTGTACCGTAGAAGAGGTTCTTGTAAACAGAGCCATCTGAAACTTTGGCTTGGCTGTGTGTTTTTGATTTAAATTTCCCTAAGCTATAGGACCATAAGTGGAAGTGCCGTAGGCTCTGTTGCTTTGTTTTTTAGGTGTTTCAGGAAACACCATACACTTCTCCAGAGTGGCTGTTGGCAATTTACATCCCGCCCATCAGCATAACAAGGCTCCCTGTTCTCCATGGCCTGTGCTGCCTTTCTGGATTTTACACTGTTTTCAGATGGCCCTTTTGACCGGGGGGCAGTGAGACTTCATTGTAGTGCAGATTTCTTTAACATGCTTGCTTGGTTGGCCAAAAAGGGCGTATGCGTTTTTTCCTGAATATATTCAGGAAAAAACGCATACGCCCTTTTTGGCCAAGAGCATCATTGTCGACGTTCTGCCTCTTTTCCTATGCTTTAAATGCAATTCCAGTCTACCCCCTGAAATCGTTTTCCTGAAATTCTGCCCCGCTTTCAAGTCCTCTTCGCAGGCTTCCTTCAATATATTTTTGGACGATAGCTGTCATTTATAACTCTGCAGGTTTGTGAATTAGAGTGCCCCGGAGCTCCTTTCTTCAAATCGCTTTCTTGTGAGCTGGCCGCAAACTCGCAGGGTTGCTTCAGGCCCTAATCTGGTTCCGGCACGGCATGCTGAGCGTTTGGTTAATTCCTCTTCCTGGTGGGAAATGAGCGTTAAATTTGCCCGTGCAGACACCTACAGCTAGTCTCTCATTGGTTCTCCCTATTCCTGTTCATCTTGCGCAGAAATTGCAAACTGTGCCAAACAGCAGGTTAAAGGCACTGACTCTCCAAGTGGGTAGAGTGTTAGTAAAGGGTCTGGAATTGTGAACCCGAGTAAAAGGGGACGAAAACTGAGATGCATTTGAAAACGTTTCCCGGTCACACGGTGCACCATACTGTGGGTTTCCCATGCATGTTTTAGCTGAAGGAAGAATCGCTTAAACCTGGAGAGTTGGGACCCATGGAATGGGTACCATGCAGTATGACTTCAAATGGTCTGCATTTGCTCTTCGAACCTCACCAATGCTATCAGCCCGAAGTGTCCAACTTTATGTCTCACTCAGCTCTGGGTGTAGATGAGGTAAATCCAGGTTGCATCACAAGCCCTGAATGAATTATTTAAGAATTGCTCTCTATTTCACTGTCATTGTGTTTTGTTTTTGTAATTCATTTTGATAATAGTATTTATCGGATTTTCTCTGCTACCTTCATGCAGCTGTACACACGCTTGATTCTCTTATGGAGACATATAAATCCATGGGTTTGAAGATTCTTACTAGTCAGGTGTATTCCTAGGCGTTGAATATAGGGTGTTTAGCCCATTTCGTTGAGCAAGGTGTAGGTCTTGACTATTACATATTTGACGTATGGAATGGTATCTGTGCTAATTTCTATCTCTGGTTTTATGCAGCACCCCAACTCACCTTTCCCCTTAAGCAAACATAAGTTGGTTTTCTAAATTTGAGACCCTGTTCTGTTTTGTAATTCAGTTCATGTGTAGCCAAGATTACATTCGGTGTATTAGAGATAACTTATGATGTTTCATTTTCTGTGTGACTTATTTCTCTTAGAATCATCGTACCTGAATCCACTCATTATGCCACGACGGGCCAGATGACATAGATTTCATTGGTGAGTGATATTCCATTGTACGTACGTACCACAACTTCTTTATCCATTTTTCGCTTTCTGGGATATTTAACTTGTACCGTAGACGAGGTTCTTGTAAACAGAGCCGTCTGAAACATTGGGGTGGCTGTGTGTTTTTTATTTTAATTTCCCTAAGCTATAGGACCATAAGTGGAAGTGCCGTAGGCTCCGTTGCTTTGTTTTTTAGGTGTTTCAGGAAACACCATACACTTCTCCAGAGTGGCTGTTGGCAATTTATATCCAACCCATGAGCATAACAAGGCTCCCTGTTCTCCATGGCCTGTGCTGCCTTTCTGGATTTTACACTTTTTTCAGATGGCCCTTTTGACCGGGGGGCAGTGAGACTTCATTGTAGTGCAGATTTCTTTAACATGCTTGCTTGGTTGGCCAAAAAGGGCGTATGCGTATATTCCGGAAAAAACGCATACGCCCTTTTTGGCCAAGTGCATCATTGTCGACGTTCTGCCTCTTTTCCTATGCTTTAAATGCAATTCCAGTCTAACCCCTGAAATCGTTTTCCTGCAATTTTGCCCCGCTTTCAAGTCCTCTTCGCAGCCTTCCTTCAATATATTTTTGGACGATAGCTGTCATTTATAACTCTGCAGGTTTGTGAATTACAGTGCCCCTGAGCTCCTTTCTTCAAATCGCTTTCTTTTGAGCTGGCCGCAAACCCGCAGGATTGCTTCAGGCCCTAATCTGGTTCCGGCACGGCATGCTGAGCGTTTGGTTAATTCCTCTTCCTGGTTGGAAATGAGCGTTAAATTTGCCCGTTCAGAAACCTACAGCTAGTCTCTCATGGGTTCTTCCTATTCCTATTCCTCTTGCGCAGAAATTGCAAACTGTGCCAATCAGCAGGTTAAAGGCACTGACTCTCCAAGTGGGGAGAGTGTTTGTAAAGGGTCTGGAATTCTGAACCCGAGTAAACGGGGACAAAAACTGAGATGCATTTGAAAATGTTTCCCGGTCACACGGTGCACCATACTGTGGGCTTCCCATGCATGTTTTAGCTGAAGGAAGAATCGCTTAAACCTGGAGAGTTGGGACCCATGGAATGGGTACCATGCAGTATGACTTCAAATGGTCTGCATTTGCTCATCGAACTTCACCAATGCTATCAGCCCGAAGTGTCCAACTTTATGTCTCACTCAGCTCTGGGTGTAGATGAGGTAAATCCAGGTTGCATCACAAGCCCTGAATGAATTATTTAAGAATTGCTCTCTATTTCACTGTCATTGTGTTTTGTTTTTGTAATTCATTTTGATAATAGGATTTATCGGATTTTCTCTGCTGCATTCATGCAGCTGTACACACGCTTGATTCTCTTATGGAGACATATAAATCCATGGGTTTGAAGCTTCTTACTAGTCAGGTGTATTCCTAGGCGTTGAATATAGGGTGTTTAGCCCATTTCGTTGAGCAACGGGTAGGTCTTGACTATTACATATTTTTTTTTTTTTTTTTGCTGTACGCGGGCCTCTCAGTGTTGTAGCCTCTCCCGTTGCGGAGCACAGGCTCCGAACGCGCAGGCTCAACAGCCATGACTGACGGGACCAGTAGCTCCACGGCATGTGGGATCCTCTCGGACCGGGGCACGAACCCGCCTCCACTGCATCGGCAGGCGGTCTCTCAACCAGTGCGCCACCAGGGAAGCCCCCTTGACTATTACATATATGACGTATGGAATAGTATCTGTGCTAATTTCTATCTCTGGTTTTATGCAGCACCCCAACTCACCTTTCCCCTTAAGCAAACATAAGTTGGTTTTCTAAATTTGAGACCCTGTTCTGTTTTGTAATTCAGTTCATGTGTAGCCAAGATTACATTCGGTGTATTAGTGATATCTTATGATGTTTCATTTTCTGTGTGACATATTTCTCTTAGAATCATCGTACCTGAATCCACTCATTATGCCACGACGGGCCAGATGACATAGATTTCATTGGTGAGTGATATTCCATTGTACGTACGTACCACAAATTCTTTATCCATTTTTCGCTTTCTGGGATATTTAACTTGTACCGTAGAAGAGGTTCTTGTAAACAGAGCCGTCTGAAACTTTGGGGTGGCTGTGTGTTTTTTATTTTAATTTCCCTAAACTATAGGACCATAAGTGGAAGTGCCGTAGGCTCCGTTGCTTTGTTTTTTAGGTGTTTCAGGAAACACCATACACTTCTGCAGAGTGGCTGTTGGCAATTTACATCCCACCCATCAGCATAACAAGGCTCCCTGTTCTCCATGGCGTGTGCTGCATTTCTGGATTTTACACTTTTTTCAGATGGCCCTTTTGACCGGGGGGCAGTGAGACTTCATTGTAGTGCAGATTTCTTTAACATGCTTGCTTGGTTGGCCAAAAAGGGCGTATGCGTTTTTTCCTGAATATATTCAGGAAAAAACGCATACGCACTTTTTGGCCAAGTGCATCATTGTCGACGTTCTGCCTCTTTTCCTATGCTTTAAATGCAATTCCAGTCTACCCCATGAAATCGTTTTCCTGAAATTCTGCCCCGCTTTCAAGTCCTCTTCGCAGCCTTCCTTCAATATATTTTTGGACGATAGCTGTCATTTATAACTCTGCAGGTTTGTGAATTACAGTGCCCCTGAGCTCCTTTCTTCAAATCGCTTTCTTGTGAGCTGGCCGCAAACCCGCAGGATTGCTTCAGGCCCTAATCTGGTTCCGGCACGGCATGCTGAGCGTTTGGTTAATTCCTCTTCCTGGTTTGAAATGAGCGTTAATTTTGCCCGTGCAGACAACTACAGCTAGTCTCTCATTGTTTCTCCCTATTCCTGTTCATCTTGCGCAGAAATTGTAAACTGTGCCAAACAGCAGGTTAAAGGCACTGACTCTCCAAGTGGGGAGAGTGTTTGTAAAGGGTCTGGAATTGTGAACCCGAGTAAAAGGGGACGAAACCTGAGATGCATTTGAAAACGTTTCCCGGTCACACGGTGCACCATACTGTGGGTTTCCCATGCATGTTTTAGCTGAAGGAAGAATCGCTTAAACCTGGAGAGTTGGGACCCATGGAATGGGTACCATGCAGTATGACTTCAAATGGTCTGCATTTGCTCATCGAACCTCACCAATGCTATCAGCCCGAAGTGTCCAACTTTATGTCTCACTCAGCTCTGGGTGTAGATGAGGTAAATCCAGGTTGCATCACAAGCCCTGAATGAATTATTTAAGAATTGCTCTCTATTTCACTGTCATTGTGTTTTGTTTTTGTAATTCATTTTGATAATAGGATTTATCGGATTTTCTCTGCTGCATTCATGCAGCTGTACACACGCTTGATTCTCTTATGGAGACATATAAATCCATGGGTTTGAAGATTCTTACTAGTCAGGTGTATTCCTAGGCGTTGAATATAGGGTGTTTAGCCCATTTCGTTGAGCAAGGGGTAGGTCTTGACTATTACATATTTGACGTATGGAATGGTATCTGTGCTAATTTCTATCTCTGGTTTTATGGAGCACCCCAACTCACCTTTCCCCTTAAGCAAACATAAGTTGGTTTTCTAAATTTGAGACCCTGTTCTGTTTTGTAATTCAGTTCATGTGTAGCCAAGATTACATTCGGTGTATTAGAGATAACTTATGATGTTTCATTTTCTGTGTGACTTATTTCACTTAGAATCATCGTACCTGAATCCACTCATTATGCCACGACGGGCCAGATGACATAGATTTCCTTGGTGACTGATATTCCATTGTACGTACGTACCACAACTTCTTTATCCATTTTTCGCTTTCTGGGATATTTAACTTGTACCGTAGACGAGGTTCTTGTAAACAGAGCCGTCTGAAACTTTGGGGTGGCTGTGTGTTTTTGATTTTAATTTCCCTAAGCTATAGGACCATAAGTGGAAGTGCCGTAGGCTCCGTTGCTTTGTTTTTTAGGTGTTTCAGGAAACACCATACACTTCTCCAGAGTGGCTGTTGGCAATTTACATCCCGCCCATCAGCATAACAAGGCTCCCTGTTCTCCATGGCCTGTGCTGCATTTCTGGATTTTACACTTTTTTCACATGGCCCTTTTGACCGGGGTGCAGTGAGACTTCATTGTAGTGCAGATTTCTTTAACATGGTTGCTTGGTTGGCCAAAAAGTGCGTATGCGTTTTTTCCTGAATATATTCAGGAAAAAACGCATACGCCCTTTTTGGCCAAGTGCATCATTGTCGACGTCCTGCCTCTTTTCCTATGCTTTAAATGCAATTCCAGTCTACCCCCTGAAATCGTTTTCCTGCAATTCTGCCCCTCTTTCAAGTCCTCTTCGCAGCCTTCCTTCAATATATTTTTGGACGATAGCTGTCATTTATAACTCTGCAGGTTTGTGAATTACAGTGCCCCTGAGCTCCTTTCTTCAAATCGCTTTCTTGTGAGCTGGCCGCAAACCCGCAGGATTGCTTCAGGCCCTAATCTTGTTCCGGCACGGCATGCTGAGCCTTTGGTTAATTCGTCTTTCTGGTGGGAAATGTGCGTTAAATTTGCCCGTGCAGACACCTACAGCTAGTCTCTCATTGTTTCTCCCTATTCCTGTTCATCTTGCGCAGAAATTGCAAACTGTGCCAAACAGCAGGTTAAAGGCACTGACTCTCCAAGTGTGGAGAGTGTTAGAAAAGGGTCTGGAATTGTGAACCCGAGTAAAAGGGGACGAAAATTGAGATGCCTTTGAAAACGTTTCCTGGTCACACGGTGCACCATACTGTGGGCTTCCCATGCATGCTTTAGCTGAAGGAAGAATCGCTTAAACCTGGAGAGTTGGGACCCATGGAATGGGTACCATGCAGTATGACTTCAAATGGTCTGCATTTGCTCATCGAACCTCACCAGTGGTATCACCCCGAAGTGTCCAACCTTATGTCTCACTCAGCTCTGGGTGTAGATGAGGTAAATCCAGGTTGCATCACAAGCCCTGAATGAATTATTTAAGAATTGTTCTCTATTTCACTGTCATTGTGTTTTGTTTTTGTAATTCATTTTGATAATAGGATTTATCGGATTTTCTCTGCTGCCTTCATGCAGCTGTACACATGCTTGATTCTCTTATGGAAACATATAAATCCATGGGTTTGAAGATTCTTACTAGTCAGGTGTATTCCTAGGCGTTGAATATAGGGTGTTTAGCCCATTTCGTTGAGCAAGGGGTAGGTCTTGACTATTACATATTTTTTTTTTTTTTTTGCTGTACGCGGGCCTCTCAGTGTTGTGGCCTCTCCCGTTGCGGAGAACAGGCTCCGGACGCGCAGGCTCAACGGCCATGACTCACGGGGCCAGTAGCTCCGCGGCATGTGGGATCCTCTCGGACCGGGGAACGAACCCACGTCCCCTGCATCGGCAGGCGAACTCTCAACCAGTGCGCCACCAGGGAAGCACCCTTGACTATTACATATATGACGTATGGAATGGTATCTGTGCTAATTTCTATCTCTGGTTTTATGCAGCACCCCAACTCACCTTTCCCCTTAAGCAAACATAAGTTGGTTTTCTAAATTTGAGACCCTGTTCTGTTTTGTAATTCAGTTCATGTGTAGCCAAGATTACATTCGGTGTATTAGTGATATCTTATGATGTTTCATTTTCTGTGTGACTTATTTCTCTTAGAATCATCGTACCTGAATCCACTCATTATGCCACGACGGGCCAGATGACATAGATTTCATTGGTGAGTGATATTCCATTGTACGTACGTACCACAACTTCTTTATCCATTTTTCACTTTCTGGGATATTTAACTTGTACCGTAGACGAGGTTCTTGTAAACAGAGCCGTCTGAAACTTTGGGGTGGCTGTGTGTTTTTTATTTTAATTTCCCTAAGCTATAGGACCATAAGTGGAAGTGCCGTAGGCTCTGTTGCTTTGTTTTTTAGGTGTTTCAGGAAACACCATACACTTCTGCAGAGTGGCAGTTGGCAATTTACATCCCACCCATCAGCATAACAAGGCTCCCTGTTCTCCATGGCCTGTGCTGCATTTCTGGATGTTACACTTTTTTCAGATGGCCGTTTTTACCGGGGGGCATGAGACTTCATTGTAGTGCAGATTTCTTTAACATGCTTGCTTGGTTGGCCAAAAAGGGCGTATGCGTTTTTTCCTGAATATATTCAGGAAAAAACGCATACGCCCTTTTTGGCCAAGTGCATCATTGTCGACGTTCTGCCTCTTTTCCTATGCTTTAAATGCAATTCCAGTCTACCCCATGAAATCGTTTTCCTGAAATTCTGCCCCGCTTTCAAGTCCTCTTCGCAGCCTTCCTTCAATATATTTTTGGACGATAGCTGTCATTTATAACTCTGCAGGTTTGTGAATTACAGTGCCCCTGAGCTCCTTTCTTCAAATCGCTTTCTTGTGAGCTGGCCGCAAACCCGCAGGATTGCTTCAGGCCCTAATCTGGTTCCGGCACGGCATGCTGAGCGTTTGGTTAAATCCTCTTCCTGGTTGGAAATGAGCGTTAAATTAGCCCCTGCAGACACCTACAGCTAGTCACTCATTGGTTCTCCCTATTCCTGTTCATCTTGCGCAGAAATTGCAAAGTGTGCGAAACAGGAGGTTAAAGGCACTGACTCTCCAAGTGGGGTGAGTGTTAGTAAAGTGTCTGGAATTGTGAACCCGAGTAAAAGAGGACAAAAACTGAGATGCATTTGAAAACGTTTCCCGGTCACATGGTGCACCATACTGTGGGTTTCCCATGCATGGTTTAGCTGAAGGAAGAATCGCTTAAACCTGGAGAGTTGGGACCCATGGAATGTGTACCATGTATTATGACTTCAAAAGGTCTGCATTTGCTCATCGAACCTCACCAATGCTATCAGCCCGAAGGGTCCAACCTTATGTCTCACTCAGCTCTGGGTTTAGATGAGGTAAATCCAGGTTGCATCACAAGCCCTGAATGAATAATTTAAGAATTGCTCTCTATTTCACTGTCATTGTGTTTTGTTTTTGTAATTCATTTTGATAATAGGATTTATCGGATTTTCTCTGCTGCCTTCATGCAGCTGTACACACGCTTGATTCTCTTATGGAGACATGTAAATCCATGGGTTTGAAGAGTCTTAGTAGTCAGGTGTATTCCTAGGCTTTGAATATAGGGTGTTTAGCCCATTTCGTTGAGCAAGGGGTAGGTCTTGACTATTACATATTTGACGTATGGAATGGTATCTGTGCTAATTTCTATCTCCCGTTTTATGCAGCACCCCAACTCACCTTTCCCCTTAAGCAAACATTAGTTGGTTTTCTAAATTTGAGACCCTGTTCTGTTTTGTAATTCAGTTCATGTGTAGCCAAGATTACATTCGGTGTATTAGTGATATCTTATGATGTTTCATTTTCTGTGTGACTTTTTTCACTTAGAATCATCGTACCTGAATCCACTCATTATGCCACGACGGGCCAGATGACATAGATTTCATTGGTGAGTGATATTCCATTGTACGTACGTACCACAACTTCTTTATTCATTTTTCGCTTTCTGGGATATTTAACTTTTACCGTAGACGAGGTTCTAGTAAACAGAGCCATCTGAAACTTTGGCGTGGCTGTGTGTTTTTGATTTTAATTTCCCTAAGCTATAGGACCATAAGTGGAAGTGCCGTAGGCTCCGTTGCTTTGTTTTTTAGGTGTTTCAGGAAACACCATACAGTTCTCCAGAGTGGCTGTTGGCAATTTACATCCCACCCATCAGCATAACAAGGCTCCCTGTTCTCCATGGCCTGTGCTGCATTTCTGGATTTTACACTTTTTTCACATGGCCCTTTTGACCGGGGGGCAGTGAGACTTCATTGTAGTGCAGATTTCTTTAACATGCTTGCTTGGTTGGCCAAAAAGTGCGTATGCGTTTTTTCCTGAATATATTCAGGAAAAAACGCATACGCCCTTTTTGGCCAAGTGCATCATTGTCGACGTTCTGCCTCTTTTCCTATGCTTTAAATGCAATTCCAGTCTACCCCCTGAAATCGTTTTCCTGCAATTCTGCCCCGCTTTCAAGTCCTCTTCGCAGCCTTCCTTCAATATATTTTTGGACGATAGCTGTCATTTATAACTCTGCAGGTTTGTGAATTACAGTGCCCCTGAGCTCCTTTCTTAAAATCGCTTTCTTGTGAGCTGGCCGCAAACCCGCAGGATTGCTTCAGGCCCTAATCTTGTTCCGGCACGGCATGCTGAGCCTTTGGTTAATTCCAATTCCTGGTGGGAAATGAGCGTTAAATTTGCCCCTGCAGACACCTACAGCTAGTCTCTCATTGGTTCTCCCTATTCCTGTTCATCTTGCGCAGAAATTGCAAACTGTCCCAAACAGGAGGTTAAAGGCACTGACTCTCCAAGTGGGGAGAGTTTTAGTAAAGGGTCTGGAATTGTGAACCCGAGTAAAAGGGGACAAATCTGAGATGCATTTGAAAACGTTTCCCGATCACACGCTGCACCATACTGTGTGTTTCCCATGCATGCTTTAGCTGAAGGAAGAATCGCTTAAACATGGAGAGTTGGGACCCATGGAATGGGTACCATGCAGTATGACTTCAAATGGTCTGCATTGGCTCATCGAACCTCACCAATGGTATCAGCCCGAAGTGTCCAACCTTATGTCTCACTCAGCTCTGGGTTTAGATGAGGTAAATCCAGGTTGCATCACAAGACATGAATGAATTATTTAAGAATTGCTCTCTATTTCACTGTCATTGTGTTTTGTTTTTGTAATTTATTTTGATAATAGGATTTATCGGATTTTCTCTGCTGCCTTCATGCAGCTGTAAACACGCTTGATTCTCTTATGGACACATATAAATCCATGGGTTTTAAGATTCTTACTAGTCAGGTGTATTCTTAGGCATTGAATATAGGGTGTTTAGCCCATTTCGTTGAGCAAGGGGTAGGTCTTGACTATTACATATTTGACGTATGGAATGGTATCTGTGCTAATTTCTATCTCTGGTTTTATGCAGCACCCCAACTCACCTTTCCCCTTAAGCAAACATAAGTTGGTTTTCTAAATTTGAGACCCTGTTCTATTTTGTAATTCAGTTCATGTGTAGCCAAGATTACATTCGGTGTATTAGTGATATCTTATGATGTTTCATTTTCTGTGTGACTTATTTCTCTTAGAATCATCGTACCTGAATCCACTCATTATGCCACAACGGGCCAGATGACATAGATTTCATTGGTGAGTGATATTCCATTGTACGTACGTACCACAACTTCTTTATCCATTTTTCGCTTTCTGGGATATTTAACTTGTACCGTAGACGAGGTTCTTGTAAAGAGAGCCGTCTGAAACTTTGGGGTGGCTGTGTGTTTTTGATTTTAATTTCCCTAAGCTATAGGACCATAAGTGGAAGTGCCGTAGGCTCCGTAGCTTTGTTTTTTCGGTGTTCTGGGAAACACCATACACTTCTCCAGAGTGGCTGATGGCAATTCACATCCCACCCATCAGCATAACAAGGCTCCCTGTTCTCCATGGCCTGTGCTGCTTTTCTGGATTTTACACTTTTTTCCGATGGCCCTTTTGACCGGGGGGCAGTGAGACTTCATTGTAGTGAAGATTCCTTGAACATGCTTGCTTGGTTGGCCAAAAAGGGCGTATGCGTTTTTTCCTGAATATATTCAGGAAAAAACGCATACACACTTTATGGCCAAGAGCAGCATTGTCGACGTTCTGCCTCTTTTCCTATGCTTTAAATGCAATTACAGTCTACCCCCTGAAATCGTTTTCCTGCAATTCTGCCCCACTTACAAGTCATCTTCGCAGCCTTCCTTCAATATATTTTTGGACGATAGCTGTCATTTATAACTCTGCAGGTTTGTGAGTTACAGTGCCCCTGAGCTCATTTCTTCAACTCGCTATCTTGTGAGCTGGCCGCAAACCCACAGGATTGCCTCAGGCCCTAATCTGGTTCCGGCACGGCATGCTGAGCCTTTGGTTAATTCCTCTTCCTGGTGGGAAATGAGCGTTAAATTTGCCCGTGCAGACACCTAGAGCTAGTCTCTCATTGGTTCTCCCTATTCCTTTTCATCTTGCGCAGAAATTGCAAACTGTGCCCAACAGGAGGTTAAAGGCACTGACTCTCCAAGTGGGGAGAGTGTTCGTAAAGGGTCTGGAATGGTGAACCCGAGTAAAAGGGGACGAAAACTGAGATGCATTTGAAAACGTTTGCCAGTCACACGCTGCACCATACTGTGGGTTTCCCATGCATGTTTTAGCTGAAGGAAGAATCCCTTAAACTTGGAGAGTTGGGACCCATGGAATGGGTACCATGCTGTATGACTTCAAAGGGTCTGCATTTGCTCATCGAACCTCACCAATGCTATCAGCCCGAAGTGCCCAACCTTATGTCTCACTCAGCTCTGGGTGTAGATGTGGTAAATCCAGGTTGCATCACAAGCCCTGAATGAATTATTTAAGAATTGCTCTCTATTTCACTGTCCTTGGGTTTTGTTTGTGTAATTCATTTTGATAATGGGATTTATCGGATTTTCTCTGCTGCATTCATGCCGCTGTACACACGCTTCATTCTCTTATGGAGACATATAAATCCATGGGTTTGAAGATTCTTACTAGTCAGGTGTATTCCTAGGCGTTGAATATGGGGTGTTTAGTCCATTTCGTTGAGCAAGGGGTAGGTCTTGACTATTACATATTTGGCTTATGGAAAGGTATCTGTGCTAATTTCTATCTCTGGTTTTATGCAGCACCCCAACTCACCTTTCCCCTTAAGCAAGCATAAGTTGGTTTTCTAAATTTGAGACCCTGTTCTGTTTTGTAATTCAGTTCATGTGTAACCAAGTTTTCATTCCGTGTATTAGTGATATCTTATGATGTTTCATTTTCTGTGTGACTTATTTCACTTAGAATCATCGTACCTGAATCCACTCATTATGCCGCGACGGGCCTGATGACATAGATTTCATTGCTGTGTGATATTCCACTGTACGTACGTACCACAACTTCTTTATCCATTTTTCACATTCTGGGATATTTAACTTGTACCGTAGACGAGGTTCTTGTGAACAGAGCCGCCCGAGACTTTTGGGTGGCTGTGTGTTTTTGATTTTAATTTTCCTAAGCTATAGGACCATAAGGGGAAGTGCCGTAGGCTCCGTTGCTTTGTTTTTTAGATGTTCCGGGAAACACCATACACTTCTCCAGAGTGGCTGTTGGCAATTTACATCCCACCCATCAGCATAACAAGGCTCGCTGTTCTCCATGGCCTGTGCTGCCTTTCTGGATTTTACACTTTTTTCAGATGGCCCTTTTGACCGGGGGGCAGTGAGACTTCATTGTAGTGCAGATTTCTTTAACATGCTTGCATGGTTGGCCAAAAAGGGCGTATGCGTTTTTTCCTGAATATATTCAGGAAAAAACGCATACGCCCTTTTTGGCCAAGAGCATCATTGTCGACGTTCTGCCTCTTTTCCTATGCTTTAAATGCAATTCCCGTCTACCCCCTGAAATCGTTTTCCTGCAATTCTGCCCCACTTTCAAGTCGTCTTCGCAGCCTTCCTTCAATATATTTTTGGACGATAGCTGTCATTTATAACTCTGCAGGTTTGTGAGTTACAGTGCCCCTGAGCTCATTTCTTCATCTCGCTATCTTGTGAGCTGGCCGCAAACCCACAGGATTGCCTCAGGCCCTAATCTGGTTCCGGCACGGCATGCTGAGCCTTTGGTTAATTCCTCTTCCTGGTGGGAAATGAGCGTTAAATTTGCCCGTGCAGACACCTAGAGCTAGTCTCTCATTGGTTCTCCCTATTCCTTTTCATCTTGCGCAGAAATTGCAAACTGTGCCTAACAGGAGGTTAAAGGCACTGACTCTCCAAGTGGGGAGAGTGTTCGTAAAGGGTCTGGAATGGTGAACCCGAGTAAAAGGGGACGAAAACTGAGATGCATTTGAAAACGTTTGCCAGTCACACGGTGCACCATACTGTGGGTTTCCCATGCATGTTTTAGCTGAAGGAAGAATCCCTTAAACTTGGTGAGTTGGGACCCATGGAATGGGTACCATGCAGTATGACTTCAAAGGGTCTGCATTTGCTCATCGAACCTCACCAATGCTATCAGCCCGAAGTGCCCAACCTTATGTCTCACTCAGCTCTGGGTGTAGATGTGGTAAATCCAGGTTGCATCACAAGCCCTGAATGAATTATTTAAGAATTGCTCTCTATTTCACTGTCCTTGGGTTTTGTTTGTGTAATTCATTTTGATAATGGGATTTATCGGATTTTCTCTGCTGCATTCATGCCGCTGTACACACGCTTCATTCTCTTATGGAGACATATAAATCCATGGGTTTGAAGATTCTTACTAGTCAGGTGTATTCCTAGGCGTTGAATATTGGGTGTTTAGTCCATTTCGTTGAGCAAGGGCTAGGTCTTGACTATTACATATTTGGCTTATGGAAAGGTATCTGTGCTAATTTCTATGTCTGGTTTTATGCAGCACCCCAACTCACCTTTCCCCTTAAGCAAGCATAAGTTGGTTTTCTAAATTTGAGACCCTGTTCTGTTTTGCAATTCAGTTCATGTGTAGCCAAGTTTACATTCCGTGTATTAGTGATATCTTATGATGTTTCATTTTCTGTGTGACTTATTTCACTTAGAATCATCGTACCTGAATCCAATCATTATGCCAAGACGGGCCAGATGACATAGACTTCATTGGTGAGTGATATTCCATTGTACGTACGTACCACAACTTCTTTATCCATTTTTCGCTTTCTGGGATATTTAACTTGTACCGTAGACGAGGTTCTTGTAAACAGAGCCGTCTGACACTTTGGGGTGGCTGTGTGTTTTTGATTTTAATTTTCCTAAGCGATAGGACCATAAGTGGAAGTGCCGTAGGCTCCGTTGCTTTGTTTTTTAGGTGTTTCCGGAAACACCATACACTTCTCCAGAGTGGCTGTTGGCAATTTACATCCCACCCATCAGCATAACAAGGCTCCCTGTTCTCCATGGCCTGTGCTGCCTTTCTGGATTTTACACTTTTTTCAGATGGCCCTTTTGACCGGGGGGCAGTGAGACTTCATTGTAGTGCAGATTTCTTTAACATGCTTGCTTGGTTGGCCAAAAGGGGCGTATGCGTTTTTTCCTGAATATATTCAGTAAAAAACGCATACGCACTTTTTGGCCAAGAGCATCATTGTCGACATTCTGCCTCTTTTCCTATGCTTTAAATGCAATTCCAGTCTACCCCCTGAAATCGTTTTCCTGCAATTCTGCCCCGCTTTCAAGTCCTCTTCGCAGCCTTCCTTCAATATATTTTTGGACGATAGCTGTCATTTATAACTCTGCAGGTTTGTAAATTACAGTGCCCCTGAGCTCCTTTCTTCAAGTCGCTTTCTTGTGAGCTGGCCGCAAACCCGCATGATAGATTCAGGCCCTAATTTGGTTCCGGCACGGCATGCTGAGCCTTTGGTTAATTCCTCTTCCTGGTTGGAAATGAGCGTTAAATTTGCCCGTGCAGACACCTACAGCTAGTCTCTCATTGGTTCTCCCTATTCCTGTTCATCTTGCACAGAAATTGCAAACTGTGCCAAACAGCAGGTTAAAGGCACTGACTCTCCAAGTGGGGAGAGTGTTTGTAAAGGGTCTGGAATTGTGAACCCGAGTAAAAGGGGACGAAACCTGAGAT
This sequence comes from Delphinapterus leucas, assembly GCF_059928025.1. Taxonomy (NCBI): domain Eukaryota; kingdom Metazoa; phylum Chordata; class Mammalia; order Artiodactyla; family Monodontidae; genus Delphinapterus; species Delphinapterus leucas. The sequence continues at coordinate 5,424,004 of NW_028322246.1, read as the reverse complement.
GCATTTTAAAACGTTTCCCGGTCACACGGTGCACCATACTGTGTGTTTCCCATGCATGTTGTAGCTGAAGGAAGAATCACTTAAACCTGGAGAGTTGGGACCCATGGAATGGGTACCATGCAGTATGGCTTCAAAGGGTCTGCAGTTGCTCATCGAACCTCACCAATGCTATCAGCCCAAAGTGTCCAACCTTATGTGTCACTCAGCTCTGGGTGTATATGTGGTAAATCCAGATTGCATCACAAGCCCTGAATGAATTATTTAAGAATTGCTCTCTATTTCACTGTCCTTGGGTTTTGTTTTTGTAATTCATTTTGACAATGGGATTTATCGGATTTTCTCTGCTGCATTCATGCCGCTGTACACACGCTTCATTCTCTTACGGAGGCATATGAATCCATGGGTTTGAAGATTCTTACTAGTCAGGTGTATTCCTAGGCGTTGAATATGGGGTGTTTAGTCCATTTCGTTGAGCAAGGGGTAGGTCTGGGCTATTACATATTTGGCTTTTGGAAAGGTATCTGTGCTAATTTCTATCTCTGGTTTTATGCAGCACCCCAACTCACCTTTCCCCTTAAGCAAGCATAAGTTGGTTTTCTAAATTTGAGACCCTGTTCTGTTTTATAATTCAGTTCATATGTAGCAAAGTTTACATTCCATGTATTAGTGATATCTTATGATGTTTCATTTTCTGTGTGACTTATTTCCCTTTAAATCATCGTACCTGAATCCACTCATTATGCCACGACGGGTCTGATGACATAGCTTTCATTGCTGAGTGATATTCCATTGTACGTACGTACCACAACTTCTTTATCCATTTTTCACATTCTGGGATATTTAACTTGTACCGTAGAAGAGGTTCTTGTAAACAGAGCCGTCCGACACCTTGGGGTGGCTGTGTGTTTTTGATTTTAATTTCCCTAAGCTATAGGACCATAAGTGGAAGTGCCGTAGGCTCCGTTGCTTTGTTTTTCAGGGGTTCCAGGAAACACCATACACTTCTCCAGAGTGGCTGTTGGCAATTTACATCCCGACCATCAGCATAAAAAGTCTCTCTGTTCTCCTTGCCCTGTCCTGTCTTTGTGGATTTTACACTTGTTTCAGATGTCCCTTTTGACCTGGGGGCAGTGAGACTTCATTGTAGTGCAGATTTCTTTAACATGCTTGCTTGGTTGGCCAAAAAGCGCATATGCTTTTTTTCCTGAATAATTTCAGGAAAAAACGCATACACCCTTTTTCGCCAAAGGCATCATTGTCGACGTTCTGCCTCTTTTCCTATGCTTTAAATGCAATTCCCGTGTACCCCCTGAAATCGATTTCCTGCAATTCTGCCCTGCTTACAAGTCGTATTCGCAGCCTTCCTTCAATATATTTTTGGACGATAGCTGTCATTTATAACTCTGCATGTTTGTGAGTTACAGTGCCCCTGAGCTCCATTCTTCAACTCGCAACTTGTGAGCTGGGCGCAAACCCGCAGGATTGCTTCAGGCCCTAATCTGGTTCCGGCACGGCATGCTGATCCTTTGGTTAATTCCTCTTCCTGGTGGGAAATGAGCATTAAATTTGCCCGTGCAGACACTTACTGCTAGTCTCTCATTGGTTCTCCCTATTCCTGTTCATCTTGCGCAGAAATTGCAAACTGTGCCAAACAGGAGGTTAAAGGCACTGACTCTCCAAGTGGGGAGAGTGTTAGTAAAGGTTCTGGAATGGTGAACCCGAGTAAAAGGGGACGAAAACTGAGATGCATTTGAAAACCTTTCCTGGTCACACGGTGCACCATACTGTGGGTTTCCCATGCATGTTTTAGCTGAAGAAAGAATCCCTTAAACCTGGAGAGTTGGGACCCATGGAATGGGTACCATGCAGTATGACTTCAAAGGGTCTGCATTTGCTCATTGAACCTCAACAATGCTATCAGCCCGAAGTGCCCAACCTTATGTCTCACTCAGCTCTGGGTGTAGATGTGGTTAATCCAGGTTGCATCACAAGCCCTGAATGAATTATTTAAGAATTGCTCTCTATTTCACTCTCATTGTGTTTTGTTTTTGTAATTTATTTTGATAATGGGATTTATCGCATTTTCACTGCTCCGTTCATGCCGCTGTACTCACGCTTGATTCTCTTCCGGAGACATATAAATCCATGAGTTTGAAGATTCTTACTAGTCAGGTGTATTCGTAGGTGTTGAATATGGCGTGTTGAGCCCATTTTGTTGACCAGGGAGTAGGTTTTTTCTATTACATATTTGGCTTATGGAACGGTGTCTGTGCTAATTTCAATCTCTGGTTTTATGCAGCTCCCCAACTCTCCTTTTTCCTTAAGCAAACATAAGTTGGTCTTCTAAATTTGAGACCCCATTCTGTTTTGTAATTCAGGTCATTTGTAGCCACGTTTACATTCCATGTATTAGTAATATTGTTTGTCTTTTTCTTTTTGAATTATGTGACTTTGAATGATCATACGTAACTACTCTGGGGTTGTTACAACTGGCTATATTTCACTGATTTTCAGGCTGAGTAATATTCCACTCTACATAAGTGCCACACCTCTATCCATTTTTTCCCTCCAGAGACATATAAATTATATCCTAGTCGAGGATCTTTTAAACAGAGAGGCGGTAAACATTGGGGTGCCTGTGTCCTCTCCATTTTTGTCTTTCCCAAGATATACGTCCATGAGTGCAAGTGCCCTGTGCTCTGTAGCTCATTTTTTAGATGCTTTAGTAAACACAATACACTTCTCAAGAGTGACCATTGGCAATATACATTTCCACTATAAGCCTCACAGGGCTCCCTTTTCTCCTTGCCCTGTCCTGCATTTCTGGTGTTTACACTTTATGAGGAAGGCTCTTCTGACTGATGCGAAGTGATATGTTTTGTAGTACTGATTTCCAGTGCGCACCTGTTTGGTTGGCTAAAAAAGTGTATGCCCTTTTCTTGAATATATACAGAAAAAGACGCATACACCCTTTTTGGCCAACTGCAATGTTGGCAATGTTCAGCCCCTTTTCTTGTGCTTAATGGCGAGTCCTTTCTACCTCTTCCAATCCCTTTCCTGCCATTCTCCGTTGCTTACAAGTCCTTTTCTCTGACTTTCCTCAAGACATTTTTCAGTGAGAGATATTTTCAACTCTGCAGTTTCGTGAATTTTAGCGGCCCTGAGTTCCATTTTTCAACTTGTGTTTATGGGAACTGGCCACAAAGCAGCGGGATTTCCTCAAGCCCTATTCTGTTTCCATGGGCAACCCTAGCTTTTAGTCAATTCGTCTTCCTGATTGGAAATTAGAGTGACATGTGCCTGTCCGAACACCTAGGACTTGTCTCTCATTGTTCCTCCTCCTTCTGCTTCATCCTCTGGACAAATTCCAAACTGTATGCAACAGGATGTTGACAGTGCTGACATCTCCAAGTGGGGAGACTGTTCGTAAAGACGCTGGAGGGGTGAACCCGAGCACCAGGAGATGAGGAGATGAGATGCCTTTTCCAAACTCTTCCCGATCAGACGGTATACCATCTTCTGGGTGTGACAGGCATATTTTAGCTGTAGGAAGTGTCCCATTCATGTGAGGAGAACACCAGGGCTTTTTCAAAATCAGTGTCTCTCCACAACCCAAACTGGGGAATTTTTTAAGCTACGGCTACACATATGTTCATTAAGGGCCTTGGGAAGTAGGCAGAGTCCAAACTTTAGATGATTGAAGTCTTCAGGGTCAGAAGCACTCACCACCGGCTTCCCTTAGGTTCCATTTTAACTGTCATTAATAGATGATGTCAATAAAAATATCTATTCTTTTTTCAGATTATTTCCCCTTATAGGTTATTGCAAATTATTGAGTGTAGTTCCCTGTGCTGTACAGTAGTTCCTTGTTAATGATCGATTTTATACATAGCAGTGTGTATGTGTTAATCCCAAACTGTTAATTTATCCCTCCTCCCACCTTTCTCCTTTGGTAATAATAAATTATAAGATTTTATACTTCTCAGAAATGGGGGAGCTGAAAGAGAGGTATCATTTTCAATGGAAAAGCGTTTAAAACAAGATTGAAGCTTTAACCAAGATTATTAGATGTACATCCTTGGAAAGAAATCACTTCGTTTCTCTAGTATTGACCTGACAAATAAGACAAACCTTTCACTGAACTTGCTTATAATAAAGTGATGGAAATATCAAATGGAAGTGTTAGAAACATCTTATTTTACCCGAGCCTTATACACTGTTCTATGTTAATTACAGTTTGGCTCACACATCTGTTCATTGAAGTTACAATGTTCTCAATTTCTGTTACTGATCCTCCAGAGTGGACCCCAACAAGTGTCCCCCTGCCCAGTGTCATTGGAGCCAACAGATCGAGACTGAGTTTGGTTCAGAAGCAAAGGAAACTTTATATTTTGATCAGAGAATGCAGAGGTGAGAGCATGTGCTACCCCGTGGGCTGTGGGCTGGGCTGCTGTGTAGAGATCCTGTCAGAGTCAGTGGGAGGGAGGGGGCGGAGCTCTCGAGGGCCCGGTTGGCTGCAGCTCAGGCTCTATATCGCGGAGTCTGCACTGTGCTCCAGGAGCTGAAGTGTCGACCCAGCCATTCTGCACTAGGAAATCTGGTCTGAAGTGCCGGCTGTTGAACCTCTGTATGCGGGACCCTAGGAGCACGTGAAATTAGACAAAGCACAAAGGATAAAAAAGGTTAGACTTTATTTTATTGCCCAGATTCTATTTTTATCTCCCAGGGATTTTTAAGGGGCTTTGCCTGGGACAAACCCCTCTTCTGCATTTTGTCCCCTTCCTCATTCTTAGAGTGCTGAGGGTGCAGACCCTTCATCTGTAACTGCTGAGTGCTGAGTTAGGAGCCCTCATACCTGTGGGAGAGGGTCTGAACTTCTCCCCAGCAGCCTCCAGGTGACGTTGATTGTCCGCAGGCCTCCTGCCTCCCTGCTCGTCCGCCTGAGCACAAGTATTGGTAGTGTTATAGATTCTAATGACCTTTAAGGGTCCAGGAAGGAGATGTGCAGTGACGCTGTGAGGTCCAGTTTCACCCCGCCCCACATTTGTTCGGCCACCTTAGGCTGACCGTTTCTGCCAGCCTAGATGCTCTGACCAGTAGTCTGTGCTTTCTTCAGTTAGGCCCCTGAATTAACGTAAAAACAGCACCAGGTGTCAGCACCCTGACTGCTCAACTCCCAGACAGTCCAGGGTCAGTGGTGATGAAGGACCATGATGGCCACTGAGTCAACAGCCTTTTGAAGCAAACAGGAGTCCAGCCGGTCTTATTGGCCACCATCATCACAGTGTCTGTAGGCTTTTCTATGGTGACAGCGTGATATACTGTTCCCCTGCCAAGATTATTACCTCCCCTCTGGGTGCAGTAAGTCCTGCAAGCAGTAGTCTACTCTTTTGGGACACACTCTTGTTGTTTTATGAGAGAAACTCCAGGTCAAGTGATGGTCACACGAGTCGTCATGGTGCCCCTTTGCCCCAGTTATCTCTCTGGAGGTTGGAGTTGGAGGACCTCCTCACTCAAGGTCAGTGTGCCCACGGAGCAAACCCTGCAACTTCAGGGCATGGTTGGGGGTTAGGATCACCACGTGGGGTCCTTTTCCCTTAGGAGGGAGGTGGCCTTTTGGGCTGCTGATTTCCAGGTTTTCAGATACTGCCAGTATCTTGGCCAGATGTGGCGGTGGGCCAAGCCCCTTGGTGACCGTAGTTTATCCTACCTGGATGGCATTCTTGCATTGTTCCATTTCAAGTGGTCCCAGGTTTTGCACTAATACTCCAATGGCCATTCAAATTTCACTAGGAATGTAAAGGTCAAAGGGTTTAGCTAAATTAGGGAGTTCCAGGGCAAGGGTCTGAATTGACTGCTCTTTCCATTCTTGAAAGGCCACTTCTGGATTCTATTCAAAAGGATCATCATCTTTTTCTTTCAGTGTTTCATATAGAGGCCCAGCTAGTAGACTGTAGTTAGGGATCCAGAAGCAGCAAACCCTGGCCTCCCCAGGAACCCCTAAGCTGTCTTCTAGTTTTAGAAATGGGTAAGGCTGTAAATTGTTTCTTCCCTTTCCTGGGATGGGCTTCTCCGACCTTCTGTGAGAATGCAGCCCACGCAGGTCACCATAGTCTGTGATATTTGAGCTTTTTCTTGGACAACTTGTATCCTTTATTGGCTTGGTAGTTCAGAGGTCTCCTTAGTAGGGCTGGCGATCAGAATGTCGTCTGCATATTGAAGGAGTGTTTCCTTTTCCAGAGGTAGAACTTTTAGGTCTTTAGCTGAGCTTTCCCCAAAGATGGTGTGGGAATTTTTGAACCCTTGGGGCAACACGGCCCGGAAGTATTGTTTTAGTTGTATGTTGAGTCCTGCCACTCACAAGCCAAAATTTCTTGTGACCCTGGGACTAATAGAATACAAAAGAAGGCTTCATTGAAGACTAATACAGAATACCATGTCCTGGTGGTTAGTAGAATGACCAGCAGGGTGTAGGGTTTAGGAACTACTGGAGGTATATCCTCGGTGGCTTCACTGACTGTCCTGACATCTTTTACCAGGACTCCAGCAGCCCATGGGGCTCTCGAGGTCAGGCCAATCCCAGGATATGGAGCTCACCTGGGCAGGTACCCCACCCCCACCCCAGCCCACGGGGCTCTCGTGGTCAGGCCCCTCCCAGGATACAGAGCAACCCTTTCAGGTACCGTGGCAGGGCTGGGCACACAGGAGCCATGCACATCGCCCTCATTGCAGAGCACTCCCAGCTCACCTGTCACTCAGATCTGACACAGAGCACCTCAGAGCAGGACTTGAACTAACAAACAGCAGCTCCGACAGGTCTGTGACCCTGGGCATCACTCTGTGTGGCCTCCCTCCACCTGGTCTTCCAGAGACTTCCACTGCACCCGGGGCACCAGGCCTCTGTCTCCACCCACCACCCACCCCTCCTCTCCCTGACTCCTGGGTTCCTCTCATTAGGAGAGGGTTTTCTTGAAGTTGTCTCCCACTCATGGGCCAGATAATATAATTAGAAAACAAGCCAGAGCTGCAGCCCCTTGTCTATCCTGACTCTCAGGAGCCCACACCTGTTCCTTGGACCTGGCCGATTTAGCAAGTTCCAGTTTCTGCAACTGTGAGCCCCTGAGGGGTGATTATTGGCTGGCCTGGGAAGCCCGACCGTGCCGGCCAGACCTCCCCAGGTGTGCCTGGGTTGAGATCAATATAAACACCGCTCCAGGCAGCAAGAGCACCTGCAGCTGTGCCTGACGCCTTTTTCTGCCCTGTCAGCAGTCTCGGGGCTGGACTGGTGGGAGGGAGTGAGAGGCCACGGCTTTGTGGGTTGCCCAGTGTGAGTGGGGCTCTGCTGGACTTTCTGCAGCAGTTGCCAAGATGCCACCTGCTAAAGAAGAGGATGTGCCACCCATACCTGCCGCTGGAATTTCTCCCTGGGCAGAGGTGAGTAAGGAAGAAAGCAGTGGGGGCTGGGACAGGAGGGGTATCTCAGGCAGGGAAATGGAAAGCTTCCAGAAGAGCACCCAGGGCCAGGACCATCCTGTCTGGCCTGCAGGCACCAAGTCGGCTGGCATGCTGTCGCTCATGTGGCTCCATGGCCCTTCCTATAGGCTTTCAAGACCTTGTACATATTCAGGTGTTTTACGTGGGAAGGGTGGGAACATTTCTGCAGCAGCTGGCCTGGGGCTCGGCCCACGTTTACTCACAGATGCCTCGGGACGGGCCCCCAGCTTTGCAATGAGGACGTTTGTTGCGTGGGGCATGCTGGCTGAATGGGAGATGATTCCCCACCACTGACCAACTTCAGAATTGTTTACAACTGGAACAAGGGCCCTGATACGGTTTTCCTCTGTGTAACTGGTGGGTTCTGTTTTTTTTTCTTTTTTTCGTTTTTGGTTCAAGGTAGATTTTATTCCTCTTTTTTGTATTTACAGATATAAGCATGGAAATAATTTATTCATATAAATACATGTATGTGAAGGGAAGAATATTTTTTCTGTTTTACTTTTTGTAATTTTGAATTTTATTTTATTTTTTTATACAGCAGGTTCTTTTTGGTTACCTATTTTATACATAGAAATGTATACATGCCAATCCCAATCTCTCAACTCCTCCCACCACCACCCCCCTAACAGCTTTCCCCCCTTGGTGTCCATACGTTTGTTGTCTACATCTGTTGCTCTATTTCTGCCTTGCAAAACGCTTCATCTGTACAACTTTTCTAGGTTCCACATATATGCATTTATATACAGGATTTGTTTTTCTCTTTCTGACTTACTTCACTCTGTATGACAGTCTCTAGATCCATCAACGTCTCTACAAATGACCCAATTTCATTCCTTTTTATGGCTTAGTAATATTCCATTTTATATATGTACCTCATCTTTATGCATTCGTCTGTCTGTGGGCATTTAGGTTGCTTCCATTACCTGGATATTGTAAATAGTGATGCAATGAACATTGCGGTGAATGTCTCTTTTCGTTTTATGGTTTTGTCTGGGTATATGCCCAGTAGTGGGATTGCTGTATTATATGGTAATTCTATTCTTAGTTTTATAAGAAACTCCATAATGTTCTCCACAGTGACTGCATCAATTTACATTCCCAAAAATAGTGGAAGAGGTTTCCTTATCTCCGCACCCTTTCCAGCATTTGTTGTTTGTAGATTTTCTGATGATGCCCATTCTAACAGGTGTGAGGTGATACACCATGGATTAGTCTATTTCGTTGAGCAAAGAGTAGGTCTTGTCTATTACATATTTGGCTTATGGAACGGTATGTGTGCTCATTTCAATCTCTGGTTTTATAAAGCACCCCAACTCAACTTTCCCGTTAAGCAAGCATAAGTTTTTATCTAAATGTGAGACTCTGCTCGGTTTTGTAATTCAGTTTATGTGTAGCCAAGTTTACACTCCCTCTATTTGTGATATCTTATGATAATTATGTTTCTCTGTGTGACATATTTCTCTAAGAATCATCATACTTAAATCCACTCAATTTGCTGCTACAGGCCTGATGACATTGATTTCATTGCTGAGTGATATTCCGTTGTACGTAAGTAGGACAACTCCTTTATCCATTTTTTTCTTTCTGGGATATTTAATTTGTACTGGACTCAAGGTTCTTGTAAACACAGCAGCCCTGGATATTGTGTTGGCTGTGTCTTGTTGATTTTAATTTTCCTAAGCTATAGGGCCAAAAGTGGAAGTGCCCTAGGCTCTGTAGCTTTGTTTTTTAGATGTTTCAGCATACACTATAAACATCACCAGAGTGTCTGTTGGCAATTTACATCCCGTCCATCAGCATAACAAGGCTCCCTGTTCTCCATGGCCTGTCCTGTGTTTCTGGGTTTTACACTTTTTTCAGATGGCTCTTTTGACGAATGGGAAATGAGAGTTCATTGTAGTGCGGATTTCCATTGCTCGAATTCTTGGTTGGCCACAAAGGGCATATGCGTTTTTTCCTGAATATATTCAGGAAAAAATGTATACGCACTTTTTGTCCAAGTGCATCACTGTCAAAGATCTGCCGCTTTTCACATGCTTTAAATGCAATTCCAATCTACCTCCTGAAATATGATTCCTGCAATTCTGCCTCGTTTTCAAGTCCTCTGTGCAGACTTACTTCAATATATTTTTGCCAATAGCTGTCATTTACAACTCTGCAGGTTTGTGAATTACAGTGCCTGTGATTTCCTTTCTTAACTCGTTTCCTTGAAAGCTGGCCACAGAACCGCAGGTTTGCTTCAGGCCGTAATCAGGGTCCCGCACGGCACTCTGAGCCTTTGGTTAATTCCTCTTCCTGGTGGGAAATTAGAGTTAAATGTGCCCCTCCAGACACCTGCCTCACTCCCAGCCCCTTGGTGATGTGTGTCCTCTGGTTTGAGGCCACATGTGCTGGGTTCCTCACCTTTCGCAGATGTGGCCCCACTGGTGTGCGGACACTCCTGCCTGGTTCCCATCCCCTTGGTGATGTGAGCCCTCCAGTGAGAGTCTGATCCTGGTTGGGCTCCTCACACTTCTGTGAGGTGGGCCCTCTTCTCTGAGGTCACTCCTGCCTGGCTGACACACCCCGCCTTGGCGACGTCGGCCCTCTGGTGGCAGTTGGAGCCCGCTGGGTGCCTCCTCCCCTCAGTGATGAGACCCTCTGGCATCAGGCCCTAACTGCTGGTTACCCACATTTTCTGATACGTGCTAAGTGGTGTGAGGGCACTCCTGCCAGGTTCCCATCCCCATGTGCCTTCTGCTCTATGGTCCCAACACCTGTGTTGTTCACAGTTTCAGGATGTTGGCTCTCTGGTGTTAGTTCACTCAGGCCTAGATCCCATAGACTCTGTGCTCTGAGCCGCCTGCTGGGAGGTTCCTACTGCTGGATTCCTTACCATTTTTATTCTTTGGGTCCTGTGTTTTCATGCTCCTCCTTCCTGACTCACTCCCAGCCCCTTTGTGATGTGGGTCCTCTGGTTTGAGGCCACATGTGCCGGTTTCCTCACCTTTATTGATGTGGCCCCACTGGTGTGAGGACACTCCTGCCTGGTTCCCATCCCCTTGGTGATGGGGGCCCTCTGGTGAGAGTCTGATCCTGGCTGGATTCCTCACCCTTCTGGGAGGTGGGCCCTCTGCTGTGAGGTCACTCCTGCCTGGCTGGCACACATCACCTTGGCGATGTGGGTCCTCAGTTGGGAGTTGGTGCCTGCTGGGAGTCTCCTCCCCTCGGTAATGAGGGCCCTCTGGCGTCAGGCCCTAACTCATGGGCTCCCAAAATTTTCTGATATGTGCCCTGTCGTGCGAGTACACTCCTGCCACGTTCCCATCCCCATGGGGATGTGGGCCTTCTGCTCTGAGGTCCCACCAGCTGGGTTGCTCACAGTGTCATGATGTGAGCCCTCTGCTGTGAGTTCACTGTGGCCTGGATCACATAGGCTCCGTACTCTGGGCCACCTGCTGGGGGGTTCCAACTGCTGGATTCCTCACATTTTTTATTCTGTGGGCCCTGTGTTGTTAGGCTACTCCTGCCTGCCTCACTCGGAGCACCTTGGAAATGTGGGTCCTCTGGTTTAGGCCACATGTGCTGGGTTCGTCACCTTTCTATAATGTGGCCACACTGGTGTGAGGACACTCCTGCCTTGTTCCGGTCCCCTTGGTGATGTGGGCTCTCTGGTGAGAGTCTTATCCTGGCTGGTTTCCTCACCCTTCTGTGAGGTAGGCCCTCTGCTGTGAGGTCACTCCTGCCTGACTGGCACACGTCACCTTGGCGACGTGGGCCCTCAGTTGGGAGTTGGTGCCTGCTGGGAGTCTCCTCCCCTCGGTAATGAGGGCCCTCTGGCGTCAGGCTCTAACTCCTGGGCTCCCAAAATTTTCTGATGTGCGCCCTGTGGTGTGAGTACACTCCTGCCAGGTTTCCAACCCCATGGGAATATGGGCCTTCTGCTCTGAGGTCCCAACGGTGGGTGGCTCAGTTTCATGATGAGGGCCCTCTGGTGTGAGTTCACTCCGGCCTGGATCCCATAGCCTCGCTGCTCCTGGCCGCCTGCGGGGAGGTTCCAACTGCGGGATTCCTCACCTTTTCTCTTCTATGGGCCCTCTGTTTGGAGACTCCTCCTGCCTGACTCACTCCCAGCCCCTTGGTGATGTGTGTCCTCTGGTTTGAGGCCACGTGTGCTGGGTCCCTCACCTTTCGATGATGTGGCCCCACTGGTGTGAGGACACTCCTGCCTGGTTTCTATCCCCTTGGTGATGTGGGCCCTCTGGTGAGAGTCTAATCCTCTTTGGGTTCCTCACACTTTTTTGAGGTTGGCCCTCTGCTCTGAGGTCACTCCTGCCAGGCTGGCACACCCCGCATTGGCGACGTTGGCCCTCTTGTAGCAGTTGGAGCCTGCTGGTAGCCTCCTCTCCTCGGTGATGAGGGCCCTCTGGCATCAGGCCCTAACTGCTGGGCTCCCCACATTTTCTGATGTGTGCCCACTGGTGCGATGACACTCCTGCTTGGTTCGCTTCCCCATGGGGATGTGGGCCTTGTGCTCTGAGGTCACAATGGCTAGGTTGCTCACAGTTTCATGATGAGGGCCCTCTGTTGTGAGTTCATCATTGCCTGGATCCCATAGCCTCGGTGCTCTGGGCCGCCTGCTGGGATGTTCCAACTGCTGGATTCCTCACCTTTTTTATACAATGGGCCACGTGTTTTGAGGTTCATCCTGCCTGCCTCGCTCCGAGACCCATGGAGATGTGGGTCCTCTGGTTTGAGGCCACATGTGCTGGGTACCTCAACTTGCGATGATGTGGCCCCACGGGTGTGAAGACACTCCTGCCTGGTTCCCAGCCCCTTGCTGATGTGGGCCCTCTGGTGAGAGTCTGATAATGGCTGGGTCCCTTACCCTTCTGTGAGGTGGGCCCTCTGATGTGAGGTCACTCCTGCCTGGCTGGCTCACGTCACCTTGGCGATGTGGGCCCTCTGTTGGCCACTGAAGCATGCTGGGAGCCCCCTACCCTCTTTAAGGAGGGCCTTGGAAAAAACGCATATGCACTTTTTGAACAAGTGCATCATTGTTGAGGTTCTGCCTCTTCTCCTATGCTTTCAGTGCATTTCCCGTCTACCTCCTGAAATCGTTTTCCTGGAATTCTGCCCCGCTTTCAAGTCCTCTTCGCAGCCTTCCTTCAATATATTTTTGGACGATAGCTGTCATTTATAACTCTGCAGGTTTGTGAATTACAGTGCCCCTGAGCTCCTTTGTTCAACTCGCTATCTTGTGAGCTGCCTGCACACCCGCAGTATTGCTTCAGGCCCTAATCTGGTTCCAGCACGGCATTCTGAGCCTTTGGTTAATTCCACTTCCTGGTGAGAAATGAGCATTAAATTGCCCGTGCAGACACCTACAGCTAGTCTCTCATTGGTTCTCCCTATTCCTGTTCATCTTGCGCAGAAATTGCAAACTGTGACAAACAGGAGGTTAAAGGCACTGACTCTCCAAGTGGGGAGAGTGTTAGTTAAGCATCTGGAATGGTGAACCCGAGTATAAAGGGACGAAAACTGAGATGCATTTGAAAACGTTTCCCAATCACATGGTGGACCATACTCTGGGTTTCCCATACATGATGTAGCGGAAGGAAGAATCCCTTAAACCTGGAGAGTTGGGACCCTTGGAATGGGTACCATGCAGTATGACTTCAAAGGGTCTGCAATTGCTCACCGAACCTCAACAATACTATCAGGGCGAAGTGTCCGGCCTTATGTCTCCCCAGCACTGGGTGTACATGTGGTAAATCCAGGTTGCATCAGAAGCCCTGAGTGAATTATTTAAGAATTGCTCTCTATTTCACTGTCATTGTGTTTTGTTTTTGAAATTTATTTTGATAATGTGATTTATCGGATTTTCACTGTTGCCTTTAGGCCACTGAACACACGCTGGATTCTCTTATGGACACATATAAATCCATGGGTTTTAAGATTCTTGCTAGGCAGGTATATTCCTAGGCGTTGAATATGGGGTGTTGAGCCCATTTCGTTGAGCAAGCAGTAGGTCTTGTCTATTACATATTTGGCTTATGGAACGGTATCAGTGCGAATTTCAATCTCTGTTTTTATGCAGCACCCGAACTCACCTTTCCCAAAAAGCAAGCATAAGTTGGTTTTCTAAATTTGAGACACTGTTCTGTTTTGTAATTCATTTCATGTGTAGCCAAGTTTACATTCCGTGTATTAGTGATATCTTATGATGTTTCTTTTTCTGTGTGACCTATTGCACGTAGAATCATCGTACCTGAATCCACTCATTATGCCGCGACAGGCCTGATGACATAGATTTCATTGCTGAGTGATATTCCATTGTACGTAAGAACCACAACTTCTTTATCCATTTTTCGCCCTCTGGGATATTTAACTTGTACCGTACAAGAGGTTCTTGTAAACAGAGCCGTTCCAAATTTTGGGGTGCCTGTGTGGTTTTGATTTTAATTTCCCTAAGCTATAGGACCATAAGTGGAAGTGCCATAGGCTGTGTTGCTTTGTTTCTTATGTGTTTCAGGAAATACCATACACTTCTCCAGAGTGGCTGTTGGCAATTCACATGCCGACCATCAGGATAACAATGCTCCCTCTTCTCCATGGCCTGTCCTGCCTTTCTGGATTTTACACTTTTTTCAGATGGCCCTTTTGACCGGGGGGCAGAGAGACTTCATTTTAGTGCAGATTTCTTTACACGCTTGCTTGGTTGGCCAAAAAGGGCGTATGCGTTTTTTCCTGATTATATTCAGGAAAAAACGCATACGCCCTTTTTGGCCAAGTGCATCATTGTCGCTGTTCTCCGTCTTTTCCTAGGCTTTAAGTGCAATTCCAGTCTACCCCCTGAAATCGTTTTCCTGAATTTCTGCCCAAATTCTAAGTCCTCTTCGCAGACATACTTCAATATATTTTTGGACGATAGCTGTCATTTATAACTCTGCAGGTTTGTGAGTTACAGTGCCCCTGAGCTCCTTTCTTCATCTCGCTAACTTGTGAGCTGGCCGCAAACCCGCAGGATTGCTTCAGGCCCTTATCTGGTTCCAGCAGGGCATGCTGAGCCTTTGGTTAATTCCTCTTCCTGGTGGGAAATGAGCGTTAAATTTGCCCGTACAGACACCTACAGCTAGTCTCTCATTGGTTCTCCCTATTCCTGTTCATCTTGCGCAGAAATTGCAAACTGTGCCCAACAGGAGGTTAAAGGCACTGACTCTCCAAGTGGGGAGAGTGTGAGTAAAGGGTCTGGAATGGTGAACCCGTGTAAAAGGGGAGGAAAACTGAGATGCATTTGAAAACGTTTGCCGGTCACACGGTCCACCATACTGTGGGTTTCCCATGCATGTTTTGAGCTGAAGGAAGAATCCCTTATAACTGGAGATTTGGGACCCATGGAATGGGTACCATGCAGTATGTCTTCAAAGGGTCTGCATTTGCTCATCGAACCTCACCAGTGCTATCAGCCCGAAGTGCCCAACCTTATGTCACACTCAGCTCTGGGTGTAGATGTGGTAAATCCAGGTTGCATCACAAGCCTGAATGAATTATTTAAGAATTGCTCTCTATTTCACGGTCCTTGTGTTTGGTTTTTGTAATTCATTTTGATAATGGGATTTATCGGATTTTCTCTGCTGCATTCATGTTGCTGTACACACGCTTCATTCCCTAATGGAGACATATAAATCCATGGGTTTGAAGATTCTTACCATTCAGGTGTATTCCTAGGCATTGAATATGGGGTATTTAGTCCATTTCATTGCGCAAAGGGTAGGCCTTGACTATTACATATTTGGCTTATGTGAAGGTATCTGTGCTAATTTCTATCTGTGGTTTTATGCAGCACCCCAACTCACCTTTCCCCTTAAGCAAGCATACGTTGGTTTTCTAAATTTGAGACCCTGTTCTGTTTTGTAATTCAGTTCATGTGTAGCCAAGTTTACATTCCGTGTAGTAGTGATATCTTATGATGTTTCATTTTCTGTGTGACTTATTTCACTTAGAATCATCGTACCTGAATCCACTCATTATGCCGCGACGGGCCTGATGACATAGATTTCATTGCTGAGTGATATTCCATTGTACGTACGTACCACAACTTCTTTATCCATTTTTCACATTCTGGGATATTTAACTTGTACCGTAGACGAGGTTCTTGTAAACAGAGCCGTCCGACACTTTGGGGTGGCTGTGTGTTTTTGATTTTAACTTTCCTAAGCTATAGGACCATAAGGGGAAGTGCCATAGGCTCCGTTGCTTTGTTTTTTAGATATTCCGGGAAACACCATACATTTTTCTAGACTGGCTGTTGGCAATTTACATCCCGCCCATCAGCATAACAAGGCTCGCTGTTCTCCATGGCCTGTGCTGCCTTTCTGGATTTTACACTTTTTTCAGATGGCCCTTTTGACCGGGGGGCAGTGAGACTTCATTGTAGTGCAGATTTCTTTAACATGCTGGCTTGGATGGCCAAAAAGCGCATATGCTTTATTTCCTGAATAAATTCAGGAAAAAACGCATACACCCTTTTTGGCCAAGAGCATCATTGTCGACTTTCTGCCTCTTTGCCTATGCTTTAAATGCAATTCCCGTCTACCCCCTGAAATCCTTTTCCTGCAATTCTGCCCCGCTTACAAGTCGTCTTCGCAGCCTTCCTTCAATATATTTTTGGACGATAGCTGTCATTTGTAACTCTGCATGTTTGTGAGTTACAGTGCCCCTGAGCTCCTTTCTTCAACTCGCAACTTGTGAGCTGGGCGCAAACCCGCAGGATTGCTTCAGGCCCTAATCTGTTTCCGGCACGGCATGCTGATCCTTTGGTTAATTCCTCTTCCTGGTGGGAAATGAGCATTAAATTTGCCCGTGCAGACACTTACTGCTAGTCTCTCATTGGTTCTCCCTATTCCTGTTCATCTTGCGCAGAAATTGCAAACTGTGCCAAACAGGAGGTTAAAGGCACTGACTCTCCAAGTGGGGAGAGTGTTAGAAAACGTTCTGGAATGGTGAACCCGAGTAAAAAGGGACGAAAACTGAGATGCATTTGAAAACGTTTGCCAGTCACACGGTGCACCATACTGTGGGTTTCCCATGCATGTTTTAGCTGAAGGAAGAATCCCTTAAACTTGGAGAGTTGGGACCCATGGAATGGGTACCATGCTGTATGACTTCAAAGGGTCTGCATTTGCTCATCGAACCTCACCAATGCTATCAGCCCGAAGTGCCCAACCTTATGTCTCACTCAGCTCTGGGTGTAGATGTGGTAAATCCAGGTTGTATCACAAGCCCTGAATGAATTATTTAAGAATTGCTCTCTATTTCACTGTCCTTGGGTTTTGTTTGTGTAATTCATTTTGATAATGGGATTTATCGGATTTTCTCTGCTGCATTCATGCCGCTGTACACACGCTTCATTCTCTTACGGAGACATATAAATCCATGGGTTTGAAGATTCTTACTAGTCAGGTGTATTCCTAGGCGTTGAATATGGGGTGTTTAGTCCATTTCGTTGAGCAAGGGGTAGGTCTTGACTATTAAATATTTGGCTTATGGAAAGGTATCTGTGCTAATTTCTATCTCTGGTTTTATGCAGCACCCCAACTCACCTTTCCCCTTAAGCAAGCATAAGTTGGTTTTCTAAATTTGAGACCCTGTTCTGTTTTGTAATTTAGTTCATGTGTAGCCAAGTTTACATTCCGTGTAGTAGTGATATCTTATGATGTTTCATTTTCTGTGTGACTTATTTCACTTAGAATCATCGTACCTGAATCCACTCATTATGCCGCGACGGGCCTGATGACATAGATTTCATTGCTGAGTGATATTCCATTGTACGTACGTACCACAACTTCTTTATCCATTTTTCACATTCTGGGATATTTAACTTGTACCGTAGACGAGGTTCTTGTAAACAGAGCCGTCCGACACTTTGGGGTGGCTGTGTGTTTTTGATTTTAATTTCCCTAAGCTATAGGACCATAAGTGGAAGTGCCGTAGGCTCCGTAGCTTTGTTTTTTCGGTGTTCCGGGAAACACCATACACTTCTCCAGGGTGGCTGTTGGCAATTTACATCCCGCCCATCAGCATAACAAGGCTCCCTGTTCTCCATGGCCTGTGCTGCCTTTCTGGATTTTACACTTTTTTCAGATGGCCCTTTTGACCGGGGGGCAGTGAGACTTCATTGTAGTGCAGATTTCTTTAACATGCTTGCTTGGTTGGCCAAAAAGGGCGTATGCGTTTTTTCCTGAATATATATATTCAGGTGAAAACGCATACGCCCTTTTTGGCCAAGAGCATCATTGTCGACGTTCTGCCTCTTTTCCTATGCTTTAAATGCAATTCCCGTCTCCCCCCTGAAAACGTTTTCCTGCGATTCTGCCCCACTTACAAGTCGTCTTCGCAGCCTTCCTTCAATATATTTTTGGACGATAGCTGTCATTTATAACTCTGCAGGTTTGTGAATTACAGTGCCCCTGAGCTCATTTCTTCAACTCGCTATCTTGTGAGCTGTCCGCAAACCCACAGGATTGCCTCAGGCCCTAATCTGGTTCCGGCACGGCATGCTGAGCCTTTGGTTAATTCCTCTTCCTGGTGGGAAATGAGCGTTGAATTTGCCCGTGCAGACACCTAGAGCTAGTCTCTCATTGGTTCTCCCTATTCCTTTTCATCTTGCGCAGAAATTGCAAACTGTGCCCAACAGGAGGTTAAAGGCACTGACTCTCCAAGTGGGGAGAGTGTTCGTAAAGGGTCTGGAATGGTGAACCCGAGTAAAAGGGGACGAAAACTGAGATGCATTTGAAAACGTTTGCCAGTCACACGGTGCACCATACTGTGGGTTTCCCATGCATGTTTTAGCTGAAGGAAGAATCCCTTAAACTTAGAGAGTTGGGACCCATGGAATGGGTACCATGCTGTATGACTTCAAATGGTCTGCATTTGCTCATCGAACCTCACCAATGCTATCAGCCCGAAGTGCCCAACCTTATGTCTCAGTCAGCTCTGGGTGTACATGTGGTAAATCCAGGTTGCATCACAAGCCCTGAATGAATTATTTAAGAATTGCTCTCTATTTCACTGTCCTTGGGTTTTGTTTGTGTAATTCATTTTGATAATGGGATTTATCGGATTTTCTCTGCTGCATTCATGCCGCTGTACACACGCTTCATTCTCTTACGGAGACATATAAATCCATGGGTTTGAAGATTCTTACTAGTCAGGTGTATTCCTAGGCGTTGAATATGGGGTGTTTAGTCCATTTCGTTGAGCAAGGGGTAGGTCTTGACTATTACATATTTGGCTTATGGAAAGGTATCTGTGCTAATTTCTATGTCTGGTTTTATGCAGCACCCCAACTCACCTTTCCCCTTAAGCAAGCATAAGTTGGTTTTCTAAATTTGAGACCCTGTTCTGTTTTGTAATTTAGTTCATGTGTAGCCAAGTTTACATTCCGTGTAGTAGTGATATCTTATGATGTTTCATTTTCTGTGTGACTTATTTCACTTAGAATCATCGTACCTGAATCCACTCAT